>NW_021703783.1:81450749-81488098 GCF_005190385.1 Monodon monoceros
TGTGTGTGTGTGTGTGTGTGTGTGTGTGTGTGTGTGTGTGTGTGTGTAATTCCCCTCCCCCCACCCCCCACTTCTTCTCAGAGCCATTCCTGACACAGGCATGTTTCCTTCTACGGCCCACATGTGCTGTCTTCTCTTTCAGCACATGTGGGCCATTAAAACCAGGTGCTAAGCCACCAGGAATTCACAGAATCTCTGAGCAAATGCAGGCTCTAATCCTTGTTAACCCCTGTGGAATATTGCACTTTCTCTTTTCTGGCCTTCTGTGGTTTTTCTTATTTTACCACCAGTCCAGCCATACTTAGCATTTTCAGTTTTTTACTGAGAGGTGTTCTCTATACAAGTAGTCTGCCATATTGCTGGAAATGGACGTCTCAATTCGTTCTTTAGTGGAATCTCTGCAAGGGAATTTGAATCCATTTGCACAAAATGTATATGGTATTGCATATTAAATTATTTCCTTTTAAACTCGTGTTATGGGGCTATATTTCAAATTCTTAAATGGTGCTGTTTAATATTCTGATTTCTTTAAATATATTTGATCAGAGATGGGTGTAGTTAGCTGCTAATTCTCTTGGGGACTATTTAAATCTAATTAGGTACATGTTTCCTGAGAGTGTATTTATAAATAAAAGACTTCGAAGTCCTCTGACTTCTTTGCTCTTAGGGCTGCCTTATTTTTTTAATGTTGTTAATTGTGCCCTGGTTTTTTTCCCAGGGTATGAACCTGCTTTGGAGGTGGCTGTTTAATCTAAAAAATTCCTCATTAATGGTAACCTTTTTTCTTAGCTGTTGTTCTGGAAGTGTAATAAATATTAACAATTACGTATTTTGTTTTAAATTTCCACCAGATGAATTGGTTTGGCTGATCTTCACCCAAAATTGGGACCAAATCCAAACCATTTTGACAGTTTAGAAAACTTAGTTAATGTTTTCCTTTATTTTGCTTAAATTGTCATAGTCTCTGAACATTATGAGGTTTTCCCATAACCATTTAATTACGGAGATAGTTTCCAATTTTTTTAAATGATAATTTTTTTTAAACATTGGTTACTCTGATGTGCAATGGAGCATAGTAGATTTCTTTTCCATCGATGCTGAAAATTAAGTGTCCCCAAGTGGTAGAAAGGAACTTTGAAGAAGAAAAACTATTGCCAGATGGGCTTGGGTGGTTCAGAAAACCTTGGAAAGGCAAAAAGTTTATATCAAATGCAATCTTCATTTTCTGAATAACTACTACAAACACCATATATTTGTAAATCACTTTTTTGAAATTCTCTTTCCTTTAATTAACATATCTTTGCCATGTGATGCCAATAAATTCAATGCAACCCAAATTAGAGATTGGTCATTATTTTACTTAGAACCATGAATTTCTTAATGGCTAATTTTATGAGTCTTAAAACCAAGATTACTCATTTATATTATCAAAAGATATAAATAAACTTAGAATTCCTTCTCAAATTTATACAGTGAAAAACCCGTATACCTCCACCTAGATTCTACCATTAATTTATTAGTGTATTTGTTTTATTATCTGTCCATCTTTCTATCCCTCTAGTAATCATCTTGTTCTTTTAATGCACTTCAAAATATATTACATACATTAGTACACTTTCCACGAATTACTTCAACATGCATGTCATTAACTAGCTTTTAATATTTGTTTAGTTTTTTTCTTTTAAGGTAAAATTTACAAAAAATGTACAAATCACAAGTGTATGTTTCCTGAGTTTTGATAAATGCATATACCTATGTAACCTACACTCAAGATAAGACATTGTCATCACCCCAGAAAGTTATCTCTTGCCTCTTCATAGTTAATTGCCACTACTCACCCACCTCCACTCCTCACCCCAACCTTCAGCTCTGAGGAAATCACTGTTGTGATTTTTCCCACTGTGAATTAGTTTTGCCTGTTTTGGAATTATGCAGTATGTAATCTTTTGTGTAAGGCTTCTTTCACTCAACATGTTTGAGACATGAAGATATCCCCCTATACTTTGTCTAAAAGCTTTTAACTTTTACATTTAGGTCCTTGATCCACTTCAAATTAATTTTTGTGTGTGGTGTGATTGTGAGGTAGGGATTAAGTTCCTTTTCTCATATGGATGCCAAGCTGTTTAGGCACCATTTGTTGAAAAGATTCTCCTTCCCCTATTTTGTTGCTTTGGTGCCTTTATCAAAAATTAAGTGACCAAAAGTACAGACTTATTTTTGGGCCCTCTAATTTGTTTATTGATCTAACTGGTGCTTATCTCAGTACCATATTATCTTGATTACTGTAGTTTTAGAGTAATATTGAAGTCAAGAGTGTAAATGACTCAACTCGGTTCATTTTTAAAACTGATTTGGATATTCTGTGTCTCAACAAATTTCATCTTTGAAATCATAGTGTATATTTTCTCATCACACTGGAATTATTAAACTAGAAATGAATAACAGAAAAATATTAAGACTACAAATGTTTAAATATTAACCAACATACTTTTGAATAATGTGTGGTTCAAGAAAACAATCACAATATAAATTAGAAGATATTTTGAACTGGTGATAATGAAAACACAGCATAACTTGTGGGATTCAGTTAATACGTGCTTATAGGGAAATACATAGCTCTAAAATGCATATTTTGGAAAATAAAAAAGATTGGAAACGTCAATGATTTAAGCTTACATCTGAAGGAATTAGTGAAAGAATAGCAAAGTAAACCCAAAGAAAATATAAGGAATTATTAAATATAAGAGCAGGAATCAATAAAATAGAATGCAATCATACAATAGAAAAATTTAACGAAGCTAAAAGATTAGTAAATTGATGACTTGTAGCAAGACTGATCAAGAAAGAAGGACACACACAACTAATATCAGGTATGTAAAAAGGGAACATTGCTACAGATCTTATAGACATTAGATAGTATTATGAACAACTTTTTGCAAAGAAATTGTCAAATTTAGATGAGATGGATCAAGGATTGGCAAAATGTTTTTCTATAAAGGTCCACATGGTAAATATTCCAGGCTTTGTGGATTATACAGTTGCATCTGCTCAACTCTTCCACTGCAGCACAAAATCAGCCATGCACAATATGTGATGATTGGGTATGGCTGTGTCCCAGTAAAACTTTATTTACAAATATAGACAGCCTGAGGGCCATAGTTCGCTGACCCCTGAACTAGACAAATGCTGTAGACAAAGAGACATAAGACTGGCACAAGAAGAAATAGAAAATCTAAATATTTCTATATCTATTAAGGAAATTGAATCTATAAATTAAAACGCTTTGTCACAAAGAAAACTCTAGGCCCAAATGACTTCGCTGATAAATTCTTCCAAACAATAATAACAATCTTACAAAAAGTGTCAGAAAATAAGAAAAGAGGAACAGTTTCTGTGTAGCTCTGTAATGTATCAACTTGCCTAGCCTCAGTTACACTTTCCAAAATTTCTGTCCTTCTAGTTGGAGTGGGCCACAAGAGACATTCTTGTGTGAGATTTGGGGGATAGAAATGAAGCAGCGGCCATTTTGTAACTCATACATGGTATTGCTTACCTGTCGGCTCACCTGGTTGGCTTGGGGCAGCAGTCAGACCTGCAATTCCCCTGAATCCACTTTCCATTTCTCTGACTCCTGGGATATGTGCATGTGTGTAGTTCTGTGATAAAGGGCACTAACTTTCCTGCAGGACATCCATACCATCAATGTCAGATGCAGCAAGATCTGATAAGAGTTTCAGTCTGTCCTTATTGGTTTCAACTTGCTTGTGGATTCCAGCTTGTCCTTGCTCTTCCCTACCTTACATCCATCTTTCCTTTTCAACTGTTTGAAGCCCTGTGGACTCCAGCATCAAATGAAAGAATCTTATGAAGACTGCTTAATTAGCTTCCACAGTTGCACAATATCAAATCCCTGTAACAAATCGTGTATGTTTATATATAAGTATACATGCATATATGTGTGTGTGGTTCTGTTTCTCTGATTGAATCCTGATACATTTACTTACTCTTTTTATGAGTCTAGCATAAACTTGGTACCAAAACCTGACCAGGATGTTATAAGAAGGGAAAATTATAGGCCAATCTTTCTCACGAACATAGATGTAAAAATTCTAAACAAAATATTATCAAACAATCCAGTTATATGAAAAAGGTCACCTTTCACGACGAGATGAAGTTTATTTCGGCATTGTAACGTGGTTTAACTTTTTAAAACATCAATTAAATTCAGCAAATTAAATGAATAAAGGAGAAAAGAAATGATCGTCTCAATAAATGAAGAAAAGCACAGTGATCAGCTGTGTCCAGCGCTGCTGGGTGAGTAAGATGAGAACTGAGAATTTATCTTTGATTTGGACACGTGCTAGCCACTGGTGACCTTAATGAAGTTTCTCAGTGACTCTGGTAGAGACCAAATCCCAATAGGAGAGGATTTAAGAAAGAATGGGAAGAGAATAAGTGGCAATGGTGAATATAAGCAGTATGCCAACAGTTTACAGTGAGGAATGCAGAAAAATTGGGCTGCGGGCAGAAAAGGGTGTGGTGTCAAGGGAAGATTTCTTTTTAAAATGGAAGACATTATAGCATGGTGATAAGCAAGAGAAAGAAGTGGCATGCTGAATTTGTGGGACTGAACTAACAGGAGGTTTTACAAGCTATTGACTGGAGTAAAAATGAGATTCATTCCCATTCCCAACACTTAAGTATGTGTGGTGGTAAAAAGATCACTGAAGTGGAGAAGGCCAGAAGGGTGTTGATTACGCAGAAGAGTGGAAAGGGAGGAGAGGGGAAGCACAGAGCCATTTGGAGATGAGAGTGTGTGGGAGATAGATGACTAGAGGGGCTCGTATTTGGATGGAGAGCAAGGATGACGGTATATGGAGTGGTAGATTTGTCTGGCAAGAGAATTAGTCCTGGTGTTTCCTTAGAAAGGGGTCTCTCTCTCTCTCTCTCTCTCTCTCTCTCTCTCTCTCTCTCTCTCTCGTTTATGTAGTTGGCAGGGAAGGATATCTCCTGGTGGGCATTTATGCCACTCAAAATTCAGCAGTTGGAATTAAGAGGTTACACTTCTGAAAGAGTTTGAATCTGTATGCTGAGTTGTCTCCATTCTTTCCAGGAAGAATCCGTTTTAGTCTGTCTTTAATTTGAGGGTTCAGAGGAGAGATTGAAGGCTTCCAGAACCCAGCCTTGCATGGAGTGCTTAGAGATTCTTCATGTATATGGGGCTCACCTGAGAGTTGTGGAGACCATAAAGCTCTTCAATTTTGCTCTAACAGTGGGGTTGGGTAGGGGTTCTTCCCACCATGCTCAGTGCAGTGGATTTGTGGGATGGTAGGTGGGAGATGTGGGGAGAGTTGATGATGCTGAACAGGAATTAGTCCAGTGAATATGAGACCAGGTGAGTAGGAACATCGGTATCCTCAAACTTTGTTCCACTGTTGCAACTGCTAAATGTGGGTTAATTGATTTAAATATTTATATTGCTATAGTATGTATTTGAGTTACGGGCCTGCCTTGCATACACTTTCCTCCTTTTAGTTAACTGTGTAAACATTTGAATTCGTCTCTGTCTACGAAGGCTAGTGGACTGGCTTTTCCCTGAGTCTCATAACTAGATGATATGTTGCTATTAGTGTCATATAAGCACAATTAATAACATTTTTTAAACGGCCAAATGAAGAGCCAGTCTAGTGAATTACGCATTACCAGTTTTTAGAGCTTAGACTAATATCTTGATAATTGCCTTAAAACTTTAATGCAACAAATCAAGGTAAAAGTAACATCAAGAGTTATATGAACATGCTTGAGATTATGTTTCTGGCCAAATTTTTCAATTTCTTGCCAAGATGATTCTTGGATATTGTTTTGATTCTTTGCAATTTTGGAGTCATATGATAGCATCCTTCCAAAGTACCAATCTGATGATAGCTCTTAATATTGCATTACCAAAAAGGATTATTGCATTGTATACACTGATTCATAATTTCAGTCTTCCTCACCATTTTGGTAAATACTGCATTGAATCTTCATTGTTGCACATGTTAGGAATCCTAGTATTTGTACTCTCATGACTGTCTCAAGCCCTTAGACATTCTTGATTATCATGTTGAGAACTCTAGACTCTCACATTTTGAAATGCAGTGGTTTCTCCTATGTAGGATGAATATGAGATTCAGTTTTTCTACTTCATTTTCTTCTGTTTGTGGTAGAGATTAGATAAGATAGAAGCATCTTGATATTGATTTACATGCCATTCTTTTCTTTCTGTTTAGGTACAGTGCTCTTTTCTGCCATCACAAATTTGTTCATGTTATTCTCCACTCTTAGAACTCCCTCATCTTGTCTCTCCACCCATCTAAATCTCAAATATTCTTCAAGACCTTTCTCTTTTTCTTAACTCCTACTTTTGTAATGCATAATCATCCCATTTAGAAAATAATTGTTAGTTATATTTATTAGTTTATCAAGGCCCTACATATCTGCAGAAGCTTGCATTGATAGCTTCAGTCGTTCATTGTTTCCTATATCCGTACCATGTAATTTTGCTTTCCCATCTTGGGCAGGGTGACCTGCCCACTCCTTGACTTTGGCCTCAGGTAGGTGACTTGCTGTAACTAATGAAGCAGTCTTTCACATTGGGGGATTCCCTCTTGAACCTCTGCCATCACCATGAGAACATTCCCCTGCTAACTCGCTGCAGAGAGGACCACATGGGGCAGAGCCCCAGTTGTCACAGCTGAGGCCATCCTCAGCAGACATCCATTCAAATAACAGACTTTAGAGCAAGTCCAGCTGAGGTCAGCAGTGCTTCCTGGCAGACTCCCAGCAGACTCCAGAAACACAAGCTATAGGATGAAGTTTTGTGTGTGACATAGCATTACTGTAGCAGTAGATAATTGATGCAAATGTCCTACGTGGCCTGGCCCATGCCTTCCTTGCTAAGTTTATTTCTTATTCTTCCCTACTTCTTTCATCACTCTCCAGCCATATTGCCCTTTTTTTGTTCCTCTTAAATGCCAAGATAATTTTTGGCTTAAGATCTCTGCCCTGCTGTCCCCTCTGTCAGGAGCATCTTCCTCCTGTTATCTGTGTGGGCATCGTCGTGAGGTTCGTAATGTCCTACTTTCTGAGATTGCTTCCTTGTCTCCACTGTCTAGGGGAACCTCCTTCCCAGTTATTCCCTATTCCATTTCACTCTTTATTTTCTTCACTGTGCTTATTATTTTCTAAACTTATTTGTTTACATGTTTATTGTCCATCTCCCCCAATGTCCCTGAGGTAGGGACCTTGTTTTTTTATCCCCAATATCAAGAATAGAGTCTGCCATATAATAGACTTTCAATAAGTAAGAGATAAATGTATGAATAAATTTTTATTAAGAGGCCAGATGGGACAAGGTATGATAGGTTCTAGAATATGATAGAGTATTGTATTGATTTCCTAGGGCTGCTGTAACAGATTTCCATAGACTTGATGGCTTGAAACAACAGAAATGTGCTTTTCATAGTTCTGGAGGCCAGAAGTCTGAAGTCAAGCTGTAGGCAGGGCCACACTCCCTCCACAGGCTCTGACATGGTCTTCTCTGTGTCTGTCCTCTGTGTGTCTGTCCCCAATATCCCTCTGCCCCTCTTTTATTCATGTGATGACATTTAGAGCCCACCAGGATAATCTAGGATTACCTCTTCATCTCAAGATCCTTAACTTTAGTCACATCTACAAAGATAGTTTTTCCCCTAATAAGGTTTCATTCAGAGATTTGACATGAATACATTTGGGGGTGGTGGTGGCAGTATATTCTGGCCTACCGCAAGTATAGATATGATAAACTCTAGCATGTGGGAGGCAGAATAGCATCGTTTAAGATCCTGTGCTGTGGAGCCAGAGTGTCTGGGTTTGAATCTTTCAGTTTTGCCACTTATTGTATGCATGTGACCTTGTTACTTAACCTCTCTGCTTAGTTCCTCTCCTGAAAAACGCAGGTAATGTTGGTACCTACTGCAGAAGCTTGTTGTGAGAATTGATATGTAAGCACTTAGTTGTTCCTGGGACATAGTAAGTGTTCAGTAAATATCATTACACTTGTAAAGCAATACCTACTGAGCATTTCCAATGTGCCAAGCTTTGTGCTAAGCACAATTTGTATCTTAGCTAATTCAATCCTCACAACAACCCTATGAGGTAGAGACTAAGCCACTTGCTCAGGATCGTACATCTAGAAAGTGGTAGAGGTAAGAGTCAACTCAGTGTCTCATGACTCTGTCCTCTTAACCACTTCATATATAGTTTCTCTGCTGCTGCTGCTGTTATTTTAAAATAATTGCTGTGAGATTTCTTTTGGCTATTAACATTTCCAGGAAAACCAGAGATTTCTGGATGATGTGAATCAGAGTAGAAATCATGAATCTTTATAGCCTTTTTTTTAACCATTTTTTAAATTGAAGTTAGTTAATTTACAATGTTGTGTTAGTTTCAAGTATACAGCAGAGTGATTCAGTTACACACACACACACACACACACACACACACATATATATATTCTTTTTAAGATACTTTTCCATTATAGGTTATTAAAAGATATTGAATATAGTTCCCTGTGCTATACAGTATGTCCTTGTTGTTTATCTATTTTATATATAGTAGTATGTATATGTTAATCCCCAACTCCTTATTTATCTCTCCCCCCACCTCCCTGCTATCCGGTAACCATAAGTTTGTTTTCTCTGTCTGTGAGTCTATTTCTGTTTTGTAAGTAAGTTCATTTGTATAATTTTTTTAGATTCCACATACAAGTGATATGATATTTGTCTGACTTACTTCACTTAATATGATAATCTCTAGGTCCATCCATGTTGCTGCAAATGTATCGTCTTATTTAAGTAGACCTTCTTTTGGTAATATAATAGTTTGGTAGTCAAGACCTTTTTATGAAACATGAATTGGCTGGGAAAGATTATGGAGACACCCACCCCCTCTTTAGATATCTATGTATGTCGAACTAGCTAGCTAGCCTCTTCCTGTTATCTTGCTCAGTGCAGAATATACTTGACAAATCTCCTTTTAGAAGCTTTTAGTAGAAGCACCTGCTTATCTACCATTTGTTGTTGTTGGAAGTATCCATGAGATCAGCTTTTAACCAGTTGTATATATTGCATAATTAAAACACTGAATTAAGAAAGGTCCTTTGTAAGATTGAGAAGTATCTGCTTCTGGTCTGTTAGAATGTAAGGGAACTGAGGGCCAGGAATTTTGTCAGTTTTGTTCCATTCTGTACCCCACCTTGGCCCCAACAGTGTCTTCAATATTGCACGCAGAGTACACCTTTAAAAATGCAAGTCAGATCACTTCAAAATCCTCTGAAGTTTTCGCATCATTCTTAGAATTATATTCAAGGTCCTTATATTGCTTTCCAAGCTGCTTCTTGATCTGCTGCCCTCTCTGACTTTCTGATCTCGTCTTCTACACTCCTAAGTTTGCTCACTCATCTTCAGGCACATTAGCTTATTATTTGCTGTTCCGGGAACATGCAAGTTCCTTGAACTTGCTCTTTCCTTGCCTGAAACTCTCTTTCCTCAGGTATCTGCTGGCTTGCCCCTTCATCTCCAAATTTTGTCTCAAATGTCATCTTTTCAGTAAGGTTTTCCCTAACCAGCCATTTCCCTCTACACCCTGCCCCTCTTACCTGCTTTTTCTCCATAGAACTTAGTAACATGTGACATGCTATATATTTTACTTATTTCTTTGTTGACTGGGTGTCTCTATCCACCAAAATGTAAATTCCATGAGGACGGGGCTTATATCAGTTTGTTCCTTGCTGTATCCCTAGTGCTTTAAATGGGTTTGGTACATAGTTAGCGCTCAGTAAACATATATTGAATAATTGAATAAATGTGCTGCAGTGTGACAGTCCCATTAACCATCCAGCACAGATTGAGCTGGGATACGGCCTGCTTACCTAACACTATTATGGAGATATTATTTCCATGGATCTATTTGTATTCTAAATGTTTGATTTTATAACTTTAATATTGTGTACTTGAAATGTTGTTAGTTCTCTGTATAGTTAAAGATGGCTAAACTCTCTTCTACCCTTTCTTTAAGCACAACTTGGTGGAGTGGAATTCCCAGGCAAACAACCTGTTAACCATCTTTCTTGGATTTCACTTAGTTGTGTATATTTTGGGGGCAGTACTAGCAGGGGAAAAGGGACATTGTTTATTGGAAGGGCATAAGTTAGACTTCCCCATTTGCTATTTCAAACTCCCACAAATTCTTAATTGAAATTTTAATAAAAGCCAAATGAGGCTATATAGCATAAGATGAGGACAGGGTAATGTAGCGTAGTTGCACTAACCACGTTTCAAGTGCTCAGTTGCCACATACGGCTTGTGGCTATCATATTGGACGGACAATGTAGTCATAGAACATTTTCATCATTGTAAAAAAGTTCTGTTGGATGCACTGCCCTAGACAGTGGGAACTGTGAAGATTAATCTACACAATAAGATGTTATTTTATGTTTTGTCTCTCTAGTGGGGAAATGAAAGTATTGTGTCTTGTAATTCCCTTGTACGTTTATTCATTCAACAAGTGGTTATTGTGTATCTAATAATATATGCCAGGCACTGTGCTAGGCACTGAGAATTCAGTAGTGGACAAGATAGCCTCAGGCTCTTCTATATGAGGTTTGGATTCTAGTGGGAGAGATATTCATTAAATAGACAATCATAAACATAACTGTAATCTGCATAGTGCTGGGTGTATAGTAGCTGTTTAAATGACTGTTGATTAATTAAGGTACACAGTACCACCAGCTTCTTAGATCCTGACAAATTGCAGTCCCAAAAAGCTACATGGTAATTCATAGTTGAGGTCTACAGACAACATCAAAATGTTCAGTGCAGTCAATAAATTTAGTAATATTCAGGCTGTTTTCTGTATTTTTCTTATTTCTGACATAGAGCAAAACTTATGTCAGTTGCCCTGTGGTTTAAAGCCACAGTTATTCTGGTAGTACACAGTTGCCATCAT
Organism: Monodon monoceros; assembly: GCF_005190385.1. Classification (NCBI taxonomy): domain Eukaryota; kingdom Metazoa; phylum Chordata; class Mammalia; order Artiodactyla; family Monodontidae; genus Monodon; species Monodon monoceros. The sequence goes on from NW_021703783.1 coordinate 81,461,775, forward strand.
TGAGCAGTAGCTGATCCAAAAGAATTACAGCCAAGGTCTTGCCAATGATGGAAAGAAATGATGTGCCCTGGAAGTTGCCAAAAAGTATGTTTTTCTTGTTAATGGCAATCATTGTGTCTTTGAAGCTCTTCAGATGTTGTGACATGTACACACATGAACGTTCCCTAGGAGGCAGAGATCGTGCTGTCAAATTCATTGAAACAGTAGTTAACTCTGTATAATTTTCAGTTAATCAGATACCTAATAAATATTTTTGATGCCACTGCTGATGTTGTCAGTGACATTCAATAGAAAGTTCTAGAAGATAAACAATGAAGATTGACGCTTTATCATTGTTGATTATTTAAATTCCATTTTCCCCTTCAAATTATCACATCTTGCTTATGCTGTTCAGTCCTAGTACCCCTTCTTTAATATGGAAGGAGAGATGAAGTGTAATTTCCACCTCCGAGGATTCTTTTTTTTTTTTTTTTGCAACTTCATTTGGACTTCTCTAAGTGGTGGATCTGTATGTACTTTTTATTGTTGGACACTGACACTGCTGATACTCATAATAATCAGGGATTATTGCTTTGGTTAGTAATTAGCTGAGTAACAGAGATTCACAAGAGAGGCATTTAAGTAAATTGGGGGATTTATTTTCCTATGCAAAGGGGAGTCTGGAGATAATCAGAACAGGGCCCCTGTGGTGGCTCCACGACATCACCAGAAACTAGGTTCTCTCATCTTGGCTATGATTAGTTCTGGATTCCTTCCGCAAGGCTGCCATGGTAGTTGTTGCAACTCCAGTCATCGCATATGTATTCCTGAATGGAAGGAGGTGGAAGTGGGGAGAGGCAAAAGGGCACGTGTCAGTTGAAAGCCCCACAAGGTGGTCTGGCTACTTCTCACACAATCACTCCTTATTGTAAGGGAAGCCAGGAAATAATTTTTAGCTAGATCCAATTGGCACCCCAAATAGTATTGAAATTCTGTTAGTAGGGAAAGTCAAGAGTATGGGTATTGTACTCGTGGCTTACAGTCTTGCCCACTGCCTAGCAGTTATTACTGTTGGTGAAAGGTAGGCAGGTGGAAAAGCCCTGCTGTTTTAAGAGTGAAATTGCTGAAGTCAGCTTTCATGAATGTGACTTAAATGTAGCTATATGGGAAGCTAGAAAATATACTTTCTACTTTTATGAAGGCAAAACTGGTTAAGATAATGAAGTATTTTTGGTCAGTTTTGTTTGACCATAGCTAGTCAAATATTTCCTGTGACCTGAAGTATCATTCATTCAGGAAAGAAAAATCAAGCACATAGTAAGCATCCAGTAAGTCTTAAAGGAATGAATTATATTGACTTATTTTTCTTGAGTAGAAGTCTATCATGTCCTTATTAATCCAGGATAACATTATACTAGCATGAATGATTAATGCCATTCGATGAAGGAAATCATCATGCAAACTGGAATTATTTCTTTATAGAGTTCAGGTTCCTCACTTTAAAATACAACAGTAACATTTGCTAAGTACCTGTTTTAAAAAGGCAATTCATATTTGACCAGTAAAATATATGCAAGTAACACATTTAGTGAATTTTTTTTGCTATTTTATTGTAAAATAATACACAAATATAGAAAAGAGAACCCATACAAATTATACATTTATAATGAATTATAAGATAAAATAACTACCACTCAGGCAAAGCAATAGAACTTTTTCATACATCTCACAAGCCCCTGTGTGCCCAGTTTCAACCTCAACCCCCAGTGACCCCCTAGAAGTAACCACTATTACTATTTTTACAGTAACTAGTTTTTTGAATTTCTGTGTACTTTGAATATTTAGGTGTGCATGACTATACATCATAATTTAGTCTTGCTTATTGAAAAAAATGGTGTCTTTTAAGTCTTTTTTAGTATATAGGTTTCCTCCCCATCTTTTTCTTTTTCTTACAGTTATCTGTTGATAAACCCAAAATATTTGATCTGTAGAATTTCCCACAGACAGGATTTTGGTGATTATGTACTCATGGTGAAGTTCAACATATTTATTTGCCCTCCTTATTCATGCAAATTTGTTGTAGGATCCAGAGACTTAATAAGACTCATGTTTGATCCCTTTGGCAAGAGTGTAAGGTTTTTTTGTTTTTTCTAATCAAGAGTCACGTAATTATTTGTGTTATTGTTGGGTGTTGATGTTCAATTAATTGGGGGCTCAAAATGGTGATATTCTAATTATAATTTTATAATTTCATTTATTATTTGGAATAATTTTATTAGAGATGATTCCTCTTGTCTAATATTTTGTTATATAGTGGTACAGTGTATATAAGAAATATAGGGTAAATGCTTGATTATTTTCCTTTATTTACAATATTGAAAATAATGAGTTGTTTCCCTTTCATCCTCCAAAAGATGGTCATTTACTTTTTTTTTTCTAAGTATCAATATGAATTCATGGATTTAAGTGTATTTGCTGTGTTTCAATCCATTGAGATTATTATCCAACTTGGAGCCCAAATTGTCCTAGTTTTTGGCCAATGGGAGCTTTTTTACATGGACTCCTGAGTCTTTGATAGCTTTCTTGCTACCTGGTATGACATGATGTTCCAGGTTCATCTTGTATAGTTCTTTCCCAGACCTGGAATTTGTCATTTCTTCAAGAAGTCTTGAAGTGAAAATTGGAATTTCAGTGCCACAATCTGGGCAGCAGAGATGCTCATTGCTAATGGGTTGGTCGTTTTTTCTAAGACTCTTCAGTGGATAGAGGAAATAAACACAGCATGTTAAATAAAATATCTGATGAAGTCATATTGTTGCTTCCAGTTCAAATTCAGCTATACCTCTTCTGTATTTATCTGTATCGCCTTTTTCCTACCTGCTAAAAATCCTAGTTCTTAAGGACACAGAGGATATTAGAATATCTCATAGTTACTTATTCATTTTAAATTATATATAACAGTCTCAAAATATTAAGCTATTACTAATATTTCCACTACCAATATAATTACTGAGAAGAGTTTTTAAAGATGTGTGATTTTTTTGCATATGCTCCCTCCATTTTTTGGCGTTGTACAAAAGTTGACCATTACCTGAACATACAACTATTACATACTGTCTCTGTTCTTCTAACACTCATTTAGTATTAGTTTTACAAATAACTGTATATTTAATGCTCATTACTAGACTTATGTTGGTGGGTCTCTATTCATTTTGGTTGTAGGATGTTAATTTTCTTGTAGATTTCTCAATAAGGACTTGTGGGAATAATGTTCCCTGAGTTTTTGCATCTTATTAATTATTTGTACCCCTTATCATTGAAGATAGGTTTTACTGGGTATAAAATTCTCAGCTCACATTTTATTTCCTTGAGTATCTTAGGTGTGATTGACTTTAGGGGTATCTTGACAGATACCCCTAAAGCATTTGATTAAGTTTCTCAGCTGTTCATGAAATTTTTTTTTTTTTGGCCGCGCTGTGTGGCTTGTGGGATCTTAGTTCCCTGAAAAAATTTTTAAAAATAAATTAGAAATAACATGAAAGAGAACATATGTCAGAATCCAACACCAATATGATGAGTAACTTTGAAACATTTCCAAAACGGACAGGAACAAGACTTGATGCCCATTGTTATCACTGTTATTCACCATTGTTCCCGAAATGCCAGTAAATGCATTAATAACAAGAAACAAAATATACTCTGGTATTTACCAGAATGCAGGAGACAAAATTGCTATGGTTCACAGATGATATGAATGTCTAGCTAGAAAGACTACAAAAACCAACAAAAAAGAATTGGAAATAAATATTTTCAGCACGATAGCTGGCCAATGTATATACAAAATCATTAGCTTTCCTATTATGTAGGAAAGGGTTAACTCAGCAGGCCTGAGTTGCTTAAACCCTACACTTTCCTATGAAAGGCCCATTTTCAAGATTGGCCTTTGGCTGGCTCCTAGGAGCTGAGATCTTGGAATGTTCTGTCTAATAATGTTTTTCCATACCTGAGGCCTTGAGCCATGCTGTACCAGTTTGTCCAGATAGTTTATGCTAACAATGTGATTTAGGGTGAACACCTGCTTTCTTTCTGGGATCTGGAGCTTGGGTAACTGAAGTCTGTGATGCAAGTGCTGTATGCTTACATGAATGACCCCAGTAAAAAACCCAAGCACTCAAGCCTGCTTGGGAGAGCTTCCCTGGTTGGCAACACTTTGCATTGTCACACATTGTTACTGGAGGAATTAAGTGTGTCCCATGTGGCTCCACTGGGAGGGGATATCTGAAAGTTTGAGTCTGGTTTCCTCTGGAAATGCCCCATATGCTTTCCTTTTGCTACTTTTACTCTCTATTCTTTCACTGTAATAAACCATAATTATGGATATAACAACTTCTGAGTCCTATATAGGAGTCCTAGTGAACAATTGAGCTTGATGGTGATCTTGGGGACTCCTGACATCTCTATATACTGGGAATATCTCAATAGAAAATAAGATCCCATTTATCAGTGATAAAATAGTATGCTTAGAATATATATTCTACTTATAAAATACCTAAAGGGCTTCCCTGGTGACTCAGTGGTTGAGAGTCCGCCTGCCGATGCAGGGGACGCGGGTTCGTGCCCCGGTCCGGGAGGATCCCACATGCCGTGGAGTGGCTGGGCCTGTGAGCCATGGCTGCTGAGCCTGCACGTCCGGAGCCTGTGCTCTGCAATGGGAAAGGCCACAACAGTGAGAGGCCCACATACCGCCAAAAGAAAAACAAAAAACAAAAAAAACACCTAAAAGAAACTTTAAGTAAGCTTAAAACAAAAGACAAATTTTTACTAAGAAATTTAAGAGAAGACTTGAATAAATGGAGAGGGTTTATGAAAATATCAATTCTCCCCAGATTATTAAAAATCTTAACATAGTCCTAATTAAAACCATAATTTTTAAAAAGCTTGATCACTTGAGAAAATAGCCTATACATTTTGAAGAAAAGAGTTATGAGTAAGGCGTTACCTCCAGATAATAAAACTTATTTTTTTAAAAGCTATAATAATTAAAATATTAGGGTACCTACAGAGCCAGGAATAGATAGTTAAATGAATTTAATGGAAAGCTCAGAAATGTACCCAAATATTTATTAGAATTTAGTATAAGCTAAAGACTGCATTCAAATCAATGAGGAAATTTGTTTTCTTCAATGACTGGTGTTAAGAAAATGGGCTGACCATTTGGGGAAAAGTGAAGTTAGAACTCTATTAGTCCATTTGGGAAAATCCAGCCCATGTATAAGTATTTGAAATAGGAAAAGCCAAACTATAAAAGGACTTGAAGGAAACATAAAAATGGTTAGATGATCTTATGATAGGAAAAGACCTATATATAATCCCAAGTGTATACTATTAGAGAATATATTTATACCTTGTAAATATTCAAATCTGGTTCCTATATGGCAGAACAACAACAAAACTCAAAATAAGCCATCCCACCAATAAAGAAATGCAAGTTAAACCCCAGTAAGTTCCTATAGTTTTCCTATTAGATTGGCAATGGTTTAGAATAATGATAAAAGCTAAGATTGGTGAAAATGTGGGTAAATAAGAATTCTCATATGCTGCCAGTGAAAATATATATTGATCTAACATTTCTGGGGGGGTAATTTGAAAATCCGTACCAAATACCAATATGTAATTTTTACTATTCCACATCTAGAAATCCTTTCTAAGGGAATTACCAGAAAATATGCCAAGAGGTATATACAAAATGTGTTTTGACAACCTAAATGCCCATTGAGAGATGAATGGATAAAGAAGATGTGATATATATATATATATATAATGGAATATTATTCAGCCGTAAAAAAGAATGAAACAATGCCATTTGCAGCTACATGGATGGACCTAGAGATGATCATATGGAGCAAAGTAAGTCAGAAGGAAAAAGACAGATCTCATATGATATCACTTATATGTGGAATCTGAAATATGACAGAATGAACTTGTCTATGAAACAGAAACAGACTCACAGACATAGGGAACAGACTTGTGGTTGCCAAGGGGGAGTGGGGAGCCAGGGAGGGTTGGATTGGAAGTTCAGGGCTAGCAGATGCAAACTATTATATCAATACATAGAATGGAAAAACAACAGGTTCCGATAGTATAGCACAGGGAACTGTGTTCAATATCCTGTAATAAACCATAATGGAAAAGAATATGAAAAAGAATTGTGGTACAATACACATATAACATGAAATTTACCTCAAGAATACACTTTTATTTTTCATCTCTGAAAAAATGTGTTTTGAAAAATTAGAAACTATTTAAATGACCATAAATAGGAAATTGGCTGAACAAATGATGGAATAGCCATACTATGTTGTCACTAAGGATGATATTGTTGGTATGCATTTGTGTACATGGAAAGATATTTTTAGTATGTTATTTAATGAAAAAATTATAAAACCATTTTAGGATACCTTTTAAAAACATCAAGCATATATTCGTTTATTTGTGTGTGTGTCTCAAAGATTATACACTAAAATATTAAGTGTTATTTCTGGGTAGTAGGATTATAGTATTTATATATATTTACTTTTCTTTGCACTTATCTGTAGTCTAAATTTTCTATCTTAAACCTTGTTATATAAAAATAATGAACTGTAAACAAAACAACTCACCCCTATTGGCTTTAATCATATCACGATTCATATAAGGGATACACTTTAATGGAGAGATTGGTAGCTCGCATAGTTTATTTTTATTCCTGGCCATCCTGTTACTGATTCTTGATGATTCCATAGCTCCAGATAGAGACTTCCCTCCTCTTGTACTTATGCATAATTTAATCTACTTCCTAGATTGTCAATATTCCTGTTTTGTCTGTGACTAGCATTTTCCCTTTCCTCATGATGCTAGAACTCCCCACACCTGATGATTGCCCTATGATTAGTTTTGTTTGGACACGCTCCTCTTCAGAAAGCAGTTACAGATAATTACGACTGTTCAAGATAATACTCACAGAGATTTGAATGACAGAATTTTTTACCTCCTTAATATTGGTGGTGGGAGGGAGATTAAGAATCTGAATCTAATGCACCAGCCTTGCCCTAGTTAAGCTCTTTGGAGAAATATCTAGTTTATATTTGGTTATGGGGATTCTATCAGGAGATGTGAGGAGACCTGTGTCCCAGTACTTCCAAGATAAGGATGTTCAGCAGGGCTTGTGGAGCATCTCATTCTGAATTTGGCTTGCTTGCAAATGGCTCCCTTTACAGTTCCTAAGGGAGAGGCTCTGGCTGGGTCAGTATGATGTTTGTTTATTAAGCAAAAGTTCATGGCAACTTCAGATGCATTTGACTTTGTATTTAGCCACAGTGTGGATTTCTGTATGAGCAACTTATCATCATAGTGATGAAAAATGAGACAGTACTAGTGATGTTGTGGTTACAGTTGCCCTTTTCATCCTTGATTTTGGAGGGGGTCAATCTTCCCTGAAACTCTCTCTTGACCATCATTATGGAACTCTGGAGCTCTCATTGATGGAGTTGATCCCTGAGTTGGCATTCACCCAAGCCGGGAATAGACTGCAGTACACTTACTGAGAATGACACAGTTCTTGATTGCATGTCTGATCCATGGCTTACATTGTCTTCACCACAGCAGATAATTCTGCCATGAAGTCTTATTTCTCCTACTTCCTTTACTCTTTGCACTTCTTTTCCTCATACAATTCTACTCTGTTTCCAGGGGTCTGTAGATTTCAATGCATCTTCCAAGTCCAAAGGCTTAAATCTGGGCACCCCTCTCTTTTCTATTCAGTTCTTTTTCCAAGATGACATTGAGGATGTTCCCATGTTTGTTTAATTCTTACTTATGATTGTTATGATAGGTAATAGCTATTTTATTTCAGGTCTGAACTAAAATTGCTGGCTTGCTTTTTTCATTATGCTATGGTTTTTAGAAACTTTGCACTCCAGTTTTGCCACTGAATGTTTTAATCAAGTGGTAGTATTAGGAGAATAGAATATAAGAGAAGCCTTCAGAGAAAGTTTTTAAAAGATTAGTTCCAGAGTTGACCATCTTACTATATTCCTATCTAGGCCTGTCTTCTCTCCCTGCAGCTTGTTACAACGCTTGGAGGGCCGCTTCTCACACTGGCACCAAAGAGGTCAGTTTTTCCACTCTCTCTCCCAGAAAAGATCAGGAAGTGCAATAAGGTTCATGAAAATTTAAGCTTGAAGTTTAGAAAACTCAAAACAACCCAAACCCTCAAACATTCAGTTTGGTTTGAATCTTGGACAAAGGTTTGCTATGCAGCTAGTGGAGCCATTCCAGTTTAAGGGCTGTAGTAACTTCATTTCAGGGCTAGTGACGGGGAAATTATGAAACCATAACTTGGATCTTATTTTAACAAAACCAAGAAACAAAAACACTTACTGGGGAATCTGCCTGGGAAAGGGGGCCTACCTAACCCCAAGCGCTGCTGTTTAACTGTGGCAGCTCCTCTTACTATAGGAATCACGAAACCATTCTTTCCAATTTCTTGAGAGAGAGCTCACTTTCGAAAGCAGTTGAGTTGCCTGCATCCAATTTATAAGCCTCCTGATGTGTACAACAGGGAAAGATCTTTCATAGGTGATTAAATCCAACAGGGTTAAGGCCTGTCATAGTGATCTCCCTCATGGTCAGCTTTCATTTCAAAAGTCATCCCAGGAGAACAACTGTATTCTTTACCTAGTTGACTTCTGAAACAAATTTTCCACTTCAAAGACAGCCCAATAATTTAGACCCTATCCTCCTTGGATACCATTTATTTATTCCAGGGATAAGAATTCAATTTAATGACTGTTTCTTGAGTGCCTTCATTATATTTGGCACAGGAGAATATATTTCAGGCCGGGGTATACAACATAGAAAAAAAATTGTCCTCAAATATCTTATGGACCAGTCTATAATCAACAATGAAAACATCTTAGAACAAAAATACAAGAAAGGATTTATTCTGAAATAATTTAGAAATCAGTTGATTTCTAAACCTACCCAATAGAGTATCTCACCTTGTTTATAGATGTTCACTTAACAAATACTGCAGAGCAAAATGAGGTCAAGCCTCAGGCTCTGCAGATGTGGAAGACAGCCTGGAGGGGTAAAGAATCACAGGGACCTGCTGAAGTTCTGAAGCACACAGTCTCAAAGGATTTTAGAAAGATTTGGGGCCTCAGAGTACTCAGAGATACTGAGAATTTAATAAAGTATGCATTTTCTTATTTATGTAGAGACTTTGATTTGGCCCATTAAGTGGCTAAGCTGACAAGGTTCCAGTTGGCAAATAGCATAAATATTCCCGAAAGTAACCATATTCTCATCAAACTGGCTGGTTCTTTTAATTGGGAATACATTTAGTTAATGATTTTAGTTGGATTATATTAAGCATTCACCATCCTTTTAAGTGATTGTTTCTGCTATTACATGGAATCACGTTACTATGAAATTTGAACTAATTCACATGAAATCAGATATGAGTCACAAGCCGATGAACTGTGGTTAATGATATCTGTTATAACTTGAAATTTTTCTTTTTTGTGTTTCTGTTAAAATATTATTAAAATGTTATGCTTTAATGACATCAACAACTCCTTTTCTTCTTTATGTTTGAACTTTAGAACTACAGGAAGTGGGTCTGTTTCTTAGAATGTAAATATATCTAGTTAACTTTTCAAAATTTGGAGATTCCCTAGAACTATTTTCCAAACAAATAGTGATGCCATAATGATTACAGTTAACAGTGGAACTATAGGAGCATAAAACTCTTTAATAATTTAGCATTTAAAAATTTGGTTCTGAATATTTATCAAAGCTATTAATGGGGCAATCAATAAATACTCTGTGTAAAGTCCTGTGCTTAAGGAGTGAACCAATGGTTGAAGAAATGAAATAAATCTGAGTGTTAAATGCCTACTAAGTGTCAGGGACAGTCAGTCCCAAACAAGGAAATAATCATTTCTAGATGGAGATGGTCAGAGGATTCACGGAGGATATGAGATTTGTCTTGGCTTTTGAAGGGTATACAAATTTGGGGCAAAGTTAAGCAGGTTGTTTCAGATGTGAGGAATCGAGGCATCAGAGACTTGAAAATACACGGTTTATACAGGGAGAATTAATATAGAAGAATTAGAGCTTGAAATGTAGGATGAAACCAGAGTTTGGAAGTCTAGCCAAGGACTCTGGGTTTTATCTGATACTTATAAGGAGTGATTCTAAATTTTTGAAATGGGGAATGAAATTGTGAAGTAATGTTTTAGGAAGATAATGCTGGTAGTAATAGGTAGAATAGATGGAAAAGGGAGTGGCTAAAGGTAGGACGATTGACTAGAAAAGTTTTTCACTTGCCTAAAAAAAATATGATAATGTCTAGTGTACAGTAGCGGAAAGGAAAATGTAAAAGAAAAACATCATTAGGAAGAGAAAGAAGAATCAATGTAATTGTGAGATTATTCGATGTGGGAAGAAAGGGACAACATAAGATGTCAGCTTTTGGTTTAGTGTGTGATTTGAGACCTGGGTATCAGGGAGAATGGTTGCAAAACATTATCATAAATGAGAAATGGGAAAATCGCTTAGGTTGGGGTTGGGGGAGAAAAATAGGTTTCGTTTTAGGTTAATTGCTCTTGAGATGATGGCATGTTCTTTAGTAAGCAGTTGAAAATGCAGGGCTCAGTTTTGTGAGAGATAGACAGAGAGACAGACAAAGTTCAGGACTAGTAATAAAGATTTTGATATCATCTGTATGTAAGTAATAGTTGAAGTTGGGGAGAAATACTTTAGAGTAGGATCAGCACAAGTAGTGCAAGAGTTGAGGAATTATCTCCTGGAGCCCTGTTATTGTGAGTAGGTTTATGTGCAGAGCCTATTATTTGACATTGGATTGATGTTATTCTGTGACATCAAACTCAGCAGAGTGTATTATTTTTGACATATATAACATGTTCGGGAGATAACTTTATCAATTTGTGTCCTGGTCAAATAGGGTTAAAAATTCACCCAAAAAAAAAAAATTTTATAAATTCAGCCCCCTGGGTTCTCCATGTTTCTGCCTCTGATAAGTTTTCTGAACTTGGTCAAGTCATACAGCTAGTTTGGGGCTTAAATTACTCATTTGTAAAATGAGGGTGTTGGCTAGAATCATTAGATGATCTCTAAGGTGCTTCCAGTTCCTTGATCCCAGTGTCAATTTCTAGGGTACTTCTCTAATTTAGCTGATTGACTTGAGTCTTACCAGCAGGGAGCAGACTGCTCCATAGTTTCTTGCGGGTATAGCTATCTCTTTGGAGGACTGATGGTCTAGGGGGAGTTCTGAGTAGCGTTCCTAAACCCACATTATCTTGGAAGGGCTTTATATTTACAATCCTTTTAGAGGACCTTTTCAATCTACAGTAGCTGGGTATCAAGAAAAAAATCTTTGAGTTAATGAAAGCTGTTTGTGACAAATTAGTTATAGTTCTACATGGCATGTTCTCTACTCTACTCAAGGCTTCTCTACCAGGAGAAGCTTGAAAGTAGATTCATTGTTGAGTCCTTCTAGACCTTTAATTTCAAGAACTTGGTGTAGACTAATGAGTGTATTTTTTTTCCTTGATGTACAGTTGACCCTTGAACAACACAAGTTTGTACTGCATGGGTCCACTTACACACAGATTTTTTTCAATAAATATATTGAAAAATTTTTGGAAATTTGCAAGAATTAAAAAACTCTCAGATAAACCACATAGACTAGAAATATTTTTAAAAATAAGAAAAAAGTTATGTATGTCATGAATGCATAAAATATATATAGATACTAGTCTATCATTACATAGGCATAAGTTGAGTGATATTTAACATAAAATTAATAAAGTATTCGTTCTTTTACTGTTTTATAACTTTGCTTTCAAAGAATTATATTACTGTACAGTATGCCTCTCTCTCGTAACTGGAGAAGCTGCATATCAGCTATTATAACAGGTAAGTGCTTTTAAAAAATATAACAATGTTTCCAAAACTGTATTATGAATATAACTGTAATACTGTATGCCATAAAAAATTTATGATTCATTCATTAGCATAGAGGCTAGGCTACTGTGAAGCAATCTTATCGATTATACTAGGCTAACATAAAGCAATCATATTGCTGCTTCATTATCAATTCATGAATTCAGTTATACCTGTAAATAAATATGAATTTATTTTTCATAATATATTTTTATTTTTGATACCTAGTGTTAGTAATACATAAATATCTACAATGTTTTATATTATATAAGACAATTTTTTTTTTTTTTTTTGCGGTACGCGGGCCTCTCGCTGTTGTGGCCTCTCCCGTTGCGGAGCACAGGCTCCGGACGCGCAGGCTCAGCGGCCATGGCTCACGGGCCTAGCCGCTCCGCGGCAGGTGGGATCTTCCCGGACCGGGGCGCGAACCCGTGTCCCCTGCATCGGCAGGCAGACTCTCAACCACTGCGCCACCAGGGAAGCCCTAAGACAATATTGATGTACATACTGATAGACAGATGATTTCATCTTGTACACAGATGAAATAAACTTATAGTATCAATAAATACAGTATAGTACTGTAAATGTATTTTCTCTTCCTTATGATTTCTTAATAACATTTTCTTTTCTCTAGCTTACTTTATTGTTAAGAATACAGTATATAATACATATAACATACAAAATATATGTTAATCAACTATTTATGTCATTGATAAGGTTTCTGGTGAACAGTAGGCTATTAGTAGTTTAGTTTTGGGGGAATCAAAAGTTATACATGAATTTTCAACTGCGTGGGGGGTCAGCATCCTTAACCCCTGCATTGTTCAAGGGTCCACTGTACAATCAATTTGTAGAAGGTTTGAGATGTATAATTTAACAGATTTTAAGTTTCCACCAGGTATGAAGCATTGTGGAAAGGAAGAAGAAAGGGTAAATAAATGTACCAAGATGAATAAGGTACAATTTCTGTCTTCAAGGAAGTATATTGTTTAATAGGAGAGCCTAGAATATAAACAAATACTCCACGTGAGTAGTACAGCAGAAGGAAGTGCTGAGTGTAGGATGACTGAGATTCCAGACTTGTGTTGCAAATTGGAATAACTGTTTTGTATGTGCTATTCCTAAATTCTGCCTGAGCAGGTGGATGTTTGTCAGTATCACTCAGGTCTTGGGTCTTAAGTAATTGATCGGCTTACTTTGAGCAAAGGTCTATGAAGGGTTTTAGTCTATCTCATTAACCAACTTAGATGATAGCATATTGTTCATGTAAGACATGCAAAAGGACTAACTCACTGAAAATGGTTGACTAGTTATAAATAGACACTAAATTTTTGGCAAGATGGAGATGAAAGCTTTTGTGAAATTATACAGTTGTGGCAAGATATTGTCAACTGTTGCACTAGTATTCAGATCATTGGACAAATCACATCAACATTGTCAGTATGCTACTTAGTAGACAGGCATGTTGGCATAAACAAGTTATCAAGCTGCAGACTAAACTGAAGACCTATAAAGGAACGATGCTTTATAGAACATTCTATGGGTACTACATTTGTTATGTACATCATATCCAACTTCTGGATGAGTGTCATCTTTAGATTTTCTGTGTTGAATTTAACATAAACGTGACAAAGTTAGAGTTATAAATAAATGTATGGAATTTATGTCATTCAGAGTGCTTGCTAAAATATTCTTGTTCTATAATGTTACTCATCTGAAAGATAACTGTTTTCTGGTGGTAAAAAGATGTTCTTTCCTGTTTTGTACTTGTACATTTTTTTTTCAATTTAACACATCAAATGACAGAAATTAGAATATTGAGGATAAATGGTCATAGGTGCTTTGACTAAACTTCCAGACTTAAAGAGTGTCACAAAGCTAGGAAGGCTGGAAAGTGATTTGTTGGGGGGCAGCTACAAACTTCAGCTCATTAGGAAAGCCTTTGAAAAGTTTGACTGTTTAATGGAGGGATAAATCTGTCTAAACTGTGATAAAAGTTCTGATCCCAGATTTGTGTCACTAGGTTTTGAGTAGGAACAATCCTACAAATAACTTGCAAGATGTGTGACCTGAATGAGGGCCTCAAAAAGTCTAAGCCACCCCAAAGGTATGTTTCCATTGGCTCTAAGCCCCCAGACCCTGCCCTGAGTGACTCTGTATATTGTGTTTAAAGAGCCCTTGTTAAAATGAGCTTTATTATCTGGCAGGAGTAACACCTTAATAATATTAGCTAATATTCAAGTGCTTAAATCTTAGTTAATGCTTAGCATACCTTTATGAAGTTGATACTATTGTATTTAATCATTTTTAAGATGTATTTTTTTTTCACATTTTGACATTGAAATGTATCTTAGAATCAGTGGTGTCTTGCAAGCATAATTTAGAACATTCTTTTCTTTCCTCATGGCTTGTAAAATCATGGTGAGACTGACAATAGAAGGTATCATAGATTAGATGAAATGTGATATTAGCCACCATCCCCCTTTACCCAATCTTACCTAAAAGAAAACTGGGGGACTTCCCTGGTGGTCCAGTGGGGAAGACTCTGTGCTCCCAATGCAGAGGACCCAGGTTCGATCCCTGGTCGGGGAACTAGATTCCACATGCAGGCCGCAACTAAGAAGGCTGCATGCCACAACTAAGAAGTCCTCATGCTGCAAAGAAGATCCTGTGTGCCACAACTACGACCTGGCACAGCCTAAATAAATAAATATTTAAGAAAAAAAAGAAAACTGGGACATGAAGTTAAGCAAGCTGTTTAAGATCACAGAACTGATAAGTATTTGAGCCAGGATTCCGCAGAGTTGTCTTAGCTCAATCCAGGACCAATGCTTATAACCACACCATGCTGCCTTCTGGTAATCTAGCAAAATTGGTATATCTGAATAAGCATCCTCACAGAGCTGTGCACTTTGGAAAGTGGAGATGGGAAGAAAGGGAATTTGCAAGGACCACAGTGGACTGCTGAGTTAAGAGGTACGGTAGAGTACCCTTGGCAGCCAGGGTAATCATAAGGAAAATAGACCCTGAGAGGACGGAAAAGCTACAGGAATGTTGGGAAGCCCTGAAGGTGAAGGCCACCCACTTCACTGTTTTGTCCAGGGCCAGACCTCTGTGTGCAAAAACTTCTAAATGGATACAGAAAGAAAATCCTTATGTAGCAGGGAAAGTTATTTATCTGTATCTCTCATCTGTACCTATATATTTATATTTATACCTATACCTATGTCTATGTATATATATTTGAAAGAGAGATTTGTATTGTGCTTTTTTAAAGGAAACATTAGATTATTAACAAACTTTTCTTATCCTACATTTAGATTTTATAATTTTGTGTTATTCATTTTTTTTACTTGCTTATTTTATTCTCACAGTGCTTAGCACAGCTCAATGTACCTGGAAGGTCAAGCATTTATTTAATAAATTTATTGAATAACTGAATAATAACTTTCTTGGTGCAGGTACTACGCAGAATCTTGGAAGCCTGTTTGGGTTAGAAGAAAGATGCTTTAAGTGGGGCTGGGGCACCTCTCAAAGAGTTTCATCAGCAGCAGAAATAACAAAGAGTACTGCAGTTTCTATTCCTGCTTGTCAAGAAATGAAGTAGGCATTTAATTTAAGGCAGTCAGGATCTAGCACTGCTGCTCTGCCTCCGACAGTAAAGATGAGCCAAGGAAAAGACAAGCCAGAGAAAAGACTCTGTCATTACTCCCTGTCAGCCCCAGTGACCATTCACACAAACACAACACAGACCAACATGTACGAGTACACACACACATATATAAATTTTTGTATTTTCTTTTGCCTATGTGTCTAGTCAGCTCAAATGGGTTGACTCGTGTTTTGGCTCACATAACCAAACCAGACTCTTTGGCTCAGCTCTACCTGCAAACTTTCTGGCCTGCTTGGGTATAGTGAAGTGGTTTGAGTTTCTGAGAACAAATAATTAGGCTCTAGATGAAGGCCAGGGTTATACAAAACCCATTCGTTTCTGCCTCTGTGGGTTCTGTGACCCCGTGAAAAGGAAAAAGTTAGATTAGGACAGTGCTCAGCTACGTGAGCTTCATGCGATTTTTTTCCTTTTAGTGTTATTAGAACATGTGTTTAATTATTGTTGTTCTAGGCTTGATAAGCTTAGAGATTCATATCTTTAAATTACATCTCCCTTAATCAACCACATACAACATCTTGGATTCAGAATTAGTGTTGGTGTGGACCAGATTGCTGACCTTGTCTTTTTTATTTAGTCTCATCCCTTGGGCTTCAAACATAAATGAAGTTTCGAACTAGGCATAAGAGCATCATCAACTCAAAGAGGCTGAGAATATGTTTACTTATTTTATTAGATCTACTCCACCATTTTTCTACATCTTTTTATGGGTTTTTTTTTCTCACTTTGTAGATATTTTTTCTTTATCAGGGACAGAGCATCTAGAAATTCTTCTCTAAGCCCTTTTCCAAATCATGAATCACCTGACTATAATTACTTACTCACATACCCTCTCAAATAACTTTCAGTGAACTGCGTGCATGTCCATTTACCCAGAGGCAACTACTAATATTTTTATAGAAATTACAGACATTTAATTTCCTAAGAAAAGCACAGCCTTGTCTGTTAAGCTTGAGGTAGGTAGGGAAGAAGGTAGGAAGCACCTTTCTCGTACTCAAGCTCAGAACTCATGTCCAGAGGAAACGAAACAGAAACCACCTTCCCAAATGGTGGAGCTTTTCATTTCCTAAGTGGTAGCGGGAGGGGAGTGGTGGTCAGCTCAGTGGGCCAACTTTCTTTTTCCGATCTCATTTATCAGATGGTGTTTTGGGATTCAGGGATTATCAGTATCACCTATGAGTTATTAATAGAATTGAAAGTTATTTGTATCAGTGAGAGGTGGGAGAAGGCAGATGATAATAGGAATAGTTACTCATATTGTATGGGACGGGGAGATGAGGTCAGAGGAGGGAAGGAATAGTCCGAGGAATAAATAAAAGTCAACTAGATAGTCATTATTCCACTCCCAAATAAATTTTTTTGTAATCATAATTCCTTAAATGGAAAATAAGGACAACACTCTTTTGAGAAATTGGTTTAAAACCCAATACTTGGGTATTAGATAGACAAGCTGGAGAGGTGTGTTTTGTCTTTCATTTTTGTGTTTATCTTCACCCTTTGCCTTTTCAAGCCACAGGCAAAAGCTCCACCATCCTTAGAGATTCTGGTTACTTACTAATTTGAATCATATTCTTTTAATTTCAAAGATATCAATTCCTTTTCAATCTAACACATTCTGGAGGTTGGTACGGAAAGTAAAGAGAAAGAAGGTGAGAAAACATCAGATTAAAAGGGTTTGGAAGTGAACACTGGACATACTCCCTCATGGTACAAGTGCAGTGTTATAACTGTTCAATGGTGATTTAGTAACTGCTGAATTTTTAGTTTCCATGTGCTTCTTCTTTTTTTTTTTCTTGGAAATGCCAGAGAATGTTGCTTGGGTCCTTCGACAACTGACTTGGTCTGATTCTCACGACACAATGTAGTAATCAGTCTGGGGTCTGTACTTTTCATTGGAACACTGAAAACTTACAGTTCAGCAAAGATTAGAAGGGTGATTCCATTGGAACTGCACTAGCATTGGTCATTTGCCACATGAAGACAGCCAGATCTTTCACCAGAAAGAAACACATGATGGGCTTTGGGCCCCTGTTGATGGGGTCACTCTTAATTATGGAAAACTTCTGAAAATAGCTTGATTACATGGCCTTTTGACTTCTGTACAGCTTGGATGACAGACTTGTAGACCCTGAAGCTGATGGTGACAAAGAGGAGAGCCAGGATGATGTAAGAAGCCACAGTGATGATGCTGAAATCTCCAGGGTAAGTAGCACTATCAGTGTGGAGCAAGAACCAAGCTCATCTTTCTTCACCTTGTGCCAGAAAATCAGACGGTGCATTGCAAAGGAGGCTACAGAGCAGGTTCCCAGGCAACTCCCTCCCGTGTCCCCTCCCCCTATCACTAGGTGTGGAAGGTTGGGCCCCAGAGGACAAAGAGGATTTAGATGGAATTGACTGGCTTCCAATGGCTCTACCATGGGCTTTTCCAAGGAGGGCAGGGGAGAAAGAGGGGAAATAAAATAATCACACTGTCGGCCCTCCCAAGTCCCATCACTCCTTCTGGTTCGTGCTTATACTCTGACTACTAGTAATGTTTTGATATATAGCCTTCCAGACTTTCTCTATTATTTTATATGTTAACTAGAACTTTTCTTATTTAATATTTCACTTAAAAATCCCTTATCCCTTTGCATTTTTCCCCACTGAAAGGGTTCCCTAATTGTTTCCTTTTGTCTCTCTGCCCCTGCCCTAATCCCATTCCCCTGAGGTAGATTCTAGTAATGTTTTGATATATAGCCTTCCAGACTTCCTCAATTATTTTATATGCTAACTGGAACCATGACTGTTTTCACTGGATGGAACCTTGGAGATCATCTTTCCATCTCTCCTTACCCCCTCCCACTAAACCTCCCCCCCCCACCACTGCAGGCTTCCAGAAGATACATAAGCTAAATGCCCCACCTGAAACACCACCTCAGCCAGCGATTGGCAGAACTTGGACTAGAACCCAGGTCTTTTCAGTCCTAGTTAAATGACCTTTCTGCTGCTTTCCCCAACTTTATTTTTTAGCCTGTTTCATGACCTAAAGAAGCAGTGTCTGTAAGATGGATTTAAGTGATTGATGGCCAGATTTAGTTTACAAGGTGACCATTCATTTCCTGATGGAAAACAAGCAAACAGGCAAACCAACAAATAACCTTCTAACCAAATAGAAATGGCTATGGTTCGTCTCCTCTGTTCCTCCTTTGGCCTCAGTGACTGGCCTACAGGCTCAGTGCTCTGCTTTCCTGGAGCAGCTTTCTTGTACTGAGATCATCCTTAGATCCATCTATCATACAGTCAGCTTTTGCTTCTTATTCTGTTTTCTTATTGGTCACTTGCTTTGGGCATAGGTACAGCTCTCCCTGCTTTCTCTTCAAGTGCTCCCAGAAAAACTGAACTTAAACCAGCCAGGCCATTCGAGTTGCTGATTTTCTGGGTATGTTCAAGGTGTTCCCCATAAAAACCAGGACTCTCCCCTGGTGTGGGACATCATGTTTCTTTTTCCATACCTTCCATACCTGAAATTTATAGCTTGACCAGTAAATTCTGACCCACCTTAAACTGCTAGTCTTGACTTTTTCTTTAAATTTTTAAACAGACCCCTCTCCAAGCTTTCTAAGTTCAACTCGAGCACACACATACATCTCCATTTATAGTTAGAAAACACACACTTTCACAAAATAACACTAATAAAAACCTTGGGGTCTCACTCTACCTCCACCCTTCTTTCGCCCCAATCACTCTCAGAACTTCTCAGTCACCTGGCCCACCTAGAAGTGCTAGGATCAATCTTCCCACCAGGCCTAGATCTTTGGACTTTGTTCAAAGTCCATCATGTCTTCTGAGTTATAGTAAACATGCTTACTTTAACTGTAGTTCGATCTCTTACAGACAGAATTCATAGTGATCTTTGGATATGGGGATTCTTTTTTTTTTTTGAACAAACTTGTTTTCAAGGAAGAACATGTCAGAGAGTGAATGCCAAAGAGACCCACTTTGCAAATATAATGTGCAGTTAATAGAATACAAGTGAGCTCTTCTGAGTTTGATGGTGGTGGTTGTTGCTTGGGGATCTCTTTCTTTCACCTAAGCCTCTGCCTGTTGTTGTTTCCCCTCACATGTGCTTGTGCGTGTGCCGTGGGGGGACATTAAACAAGCACCGTCTTGTTTCATGTGATTTTGCAGAATAATGCTCTCGTGTTTACCTTTCATATCCACTTTAAGGATGGAATCTGTTTTACAACTGGGACTGCTGCTATGACAAATTCTGTAGCATTGCCTTCAGTTCAGGCACATGCCTCTGAAACCTTAATCACTAACAGATGCTGCTCTGAATCAAGAATTCCCCTCTCTGGCTACTCAGCCTGAGCAATGAGCTGCCTAACTTGGATCCTACAGGCTTCTTGAGAAACTCCACAGGCTGCCTTACCAGCACACTGGTAACATGCAGAAGATTGATATTTTCCAGGCCCAAGCAGGACTTTGAAATAATACCTAGCAGTTGTAGAGAGCTATTTATTTTCCCCTCCTCCTACAAGTGTTTTCACATACATGATCTCATTTTATCCTTCAAATAGTCCTTGGAGTTAAGTAGGGAAAACAGTATTTTCCCCTAGGAACCTGAGGTCCAGAGCTGTTAAGTAACTTGCTCAAGGTCACACATTAGCCTTGACTCCTAGTCTGGTGTTCCTTCTACTAAAATGACACTAGTATTTACTTTGTCCTGTGTCAAAATAATTCTAAAGTCTTTTCAGGTGCTGCATGAAACCAAACTGTCATTCTTACAGCTTGGATTTAATTAAATTTGTAACAGCTTTAGTGTTTTTGGGTTTTTTTCCCCCTAGTCCTTAAATTATAAGGCAGTGACTTTGTGTGCTTAAAAATTATTTGGGGAGATTGTTCAGTAGATCCTGGTTCAGTAGATCAAAGGTGCAGCCCCCCAAAGACAAAAAGACAAAGCAGTATTTGTCTGGAAAAAATGCCTTGGAGGGAGAAAGTGAAGCCTCCAGGGTCTGAGTTTTCTGGAGAGGGAGAAGAGTAAGAATAGAGAGAAATTTATGGAAAGATATGAAGTTAGGTGCTGCTTATGTTAAGGGCCAGCAGGGGAATCCCTAGTGGTGGGATTGCTAGAAACGACTCTAGCGAAGAGGAATGGTTGATAATATGTTTGCTCTGTGGTGCAGGCTATGATCCTTCCTTGTGGTCCCTATATATTCAGCAAAACTTGTGTTTTATGTGAATGGAGGCTTTTCTATGAGAATTAATGAAGAGGATGAGTTTTACTTCTGAATTGACATAATAGGGACTGAGCAGAAGAGATCTTAAGAAGTTTGGATTTCTGCAGACTAGAATTGGAGGCTTAAACTCATTGCACCTAGCTACCTGTGGGATGGATATGACCAGGTGACATCTGGGTGAATATATGATAGTTAGCATGAAAAAATTATAGAAAATATTATTATTTTTGGAATACTCTCATGGCTTAGAAGAACTAGGATGTGATTAGAGATGTCATAAGAAAGGTGCACATCAAGAAAGTGAATGTGAACAAGGGTGTTTGCAAACAGAGTAGGTGAAAGGTTAAGAACCTTGAGATGCAGTTCCAGCTTTGGCCCATGTTTCAGAATGATTTTAACTAAGTTCTAGTGCCTTTGTTCCCTGTCCTATGCAATATGTAATGGTAGTTCACATGGACTTTTAATGCTTTTAATCTAACAACCAGGGCCAAAAAGGGGAATTTTCTATATCTGGAAATATTTAAGATCTTGAGAAAGACTTCTTAGTCTGAAGGAGCAGAGGATGGGGAGGTGCAAGCCGCAGAGCCAAAACATTAATTTTCTTTTTTTAAAATAATTATTAAAAAAATTTTTTTTGGCTGCGTTGGGTCTTTGTTGCTGAGCGCAGGCTTTCTCTAGTTGCGGAGAGCAGGGGCTACCCTTCGTTGTGGTGGTTTCTCTTGTTGGAGCACAGGCTCTGGGTGTGTGGGCTTCAGTAGTTGCAGCACGCAGGCTCCAGTAGTTGTGGCTCATGGACTCCAGAGCACAGGCTCAGTAGTTGTGGCGGATGGGCTTAGTTGCTTCATAGCTTGTGGGATCTTCCTGGACCAGAGATCAAACCTATGTCCCCTGCATTGGCAGGCGGACACCCTGCACCACCAGGGAAGTCCCAAAGCATTAATTTTCAATTCAGAAAAGAACAGACATTTTACATGAATGTAAGGAGTAAAAATGTCCTCTTTGCAGAGAAATGTGAACCCAGATATGCTGCCTTAGAAATAAAGCCATGTCCTTATTTATGGTATGGATACTGGAGAGTCCCAATCTTCTTCACAATTTAGGGGCTGAGATGACAACAGGATTCGATAGAACACTTACATTGAATAATTTCAATCCTCTCGGTAACAAAGTGAATTAGCATCATCTGCTGAAAAGTAAGGGTTTGGATTATAGAAGTTTGTGGGCTTCCTAAGATGTACAGACTAGTTCTGGGAGAAGTAAACTAGGGAGGCAATAATAAATTAATGGCAAGGCTGCCTATGAGTGGCTAAGGTCAAAGAACCTCTAGTCTTATACAAAGTTTTCAAATAAAGGCTCACTCCACACTTTACTGTCACAAAATGCAAATCTTTTTGAGAATACTGCTCAGGTGGGCTTCCCATTTTCCCCTCCTTCCCCATCATGGGACCAGGAGGAGCAAGCAAAGAAAAGGCCATTATTCTTCTGGCTGCCTTTTCATCACTTATTCTTTCAATCAGCAAATATTTGTTGAGCAGCTACTAGTCTAGGTGTTCTGGGTCAGGTGGTAGGAATGCAACTGCAGACAAAACAGACCCCTCCTCATGAACTTATTTTGTAATCATTTTAACTCCTTGGATTAAAATACTGCCTTTGAAGTTTATGCTGAATATAAAAATATCACCCCTTCTCTTTCTTGTTGCTATTATTTACCAAATAACCCATTTGTTGAAGGTTTTGATGCTTGTTCTTTGAGTCCGGCTTATGGGTGTGAGGAGAGCTGAGGATTCTTTGAGCTGTCTCTCCACTTTTCAGATGAAAGAGATCATGCTCTGAATCTCTTTTTTTGTAAGCCATTTCCTATCACTGAAAAGATTGATTGGTTATCACAGTCTTGCTCTGGGACACCTTAACCTATTCAGCAAAGATAACAATGAATATGATGGCCATACCCTTGGTTTGATCCTTGCCTTGAGGCTGAGTTTTAACCAGCATTTATTGCTCCATCATGTATTTTACCATTTGGGATCAAGAAGCAGTTGCTTTCTCTAATCCTGTAAGTCCTCAAATTCCTGGACGTATTCCCTTTTATTCCTGCTTGCACTGTGGTCAATTCTTTTCTGAGCTCATCTCTTTCTTGTAATACCTTGCTGTATTAGTTTGCTAGGGCTGATGTAACAAAATACCACAAACTGCGTGACTTAACAGGAATTTACCAACTCACAGTACTGGAGGCTTTTCCTGCTCATTATTTTGGTAAAAATATATTGCATTTTATGAAGCAAATATTAAATGTTCCTATATAAACTTTGGCTAGAAGATATTGTATTACGGCTCATTACATTGAACCCTAATCCAATATGACTGGCGTTCTTATATACGATGAGGAGCTTAGGACATAGCCATGCACAGAGGGAAAACCATGTGAAAGTACAGGCAGAAAATAGCCATTTGCCAGACAAAAAGAGAGGCCTCAGAAGAAACCAACTCTGCCAATACCTTCCTTGATCTTGGACTTCCAAACTCCAGAATCGTGAGAAAATAAATTTCTGTTGTTTAAGCCACCCAGTTTGAGGTCCTTTGCTATGGGAGCCCTACCAAACGGATATAGGATCCTGGTTGCAACTTTCTGCTTGGCTTCTTATGTTCTCAGCTCCGTATTATTTACAAATGAGCAAATTCCTGGAGGTTAATTGCATCGCTGAAAGTTGGGTTCATCTTAATATATCTCCATTCCCTCTGAAGATCTTGGATTCTCAAGTCTTAGTTGTCTTGTTGAATTCCAGGTTTTTTCCTTTAGTCCTGTGAGACCACAGAAAGTTCTATTCAGCTTCTAGCCTCATAGCCGCCCCCTTCTGCTCAATTCTCAGATGCTAGACCTTACACTGCTTGTGAATCAGCAGATGCATTCAGGGGAAGAGGGGAGCAGAATTTGGGGCTTATCTCAACATACTTCTTGGTTCTTGGAGAGCTTTACCTCTCAAGTCCTGGCTGCCTTGATCGTTTCTTATGCTTTCAAACAGATGTAGTTTTTACTTTATCCAACTTTTCTAGGTTTTTGTTTGTTCGTTTGTTTTCGTAGGGAGGTCTGGTTTGATATAAACATGTCTATCAAAGCCATAACTGGAATTATTTTTATATTAATTTTTAACTTAGGCATTTTATTAAATTCTCTTATTGTCTGTAATAGATTTTTTTAAAAAAATTTTATTTTATTGAAGTATAGTTGATTTACAATGTTGTGTTAGTTTCTGGTGTACAGCAGAGTGATTCAGGTATACATATATACATTCTTTTTCATATTCTTTTCCATTATGATTTATCATAGGATATTGAATATAGTTCCCTGTGCTATACAGTAGGACCTTATTGTTTATCCATTTTATATATAATAGTTTGCATCTTGTAATAGCTTTTTTAAAATAAATTTATTTATTTATTCATTTATTTAATTTTTGGCTGCATCGGGTCTTCGCTGGTGCATGTGGGCTTTCTCTAGTTGCAGTGAGTGGGGGCTACTCTTTGTTGCGGGGCACAGGCTTCTCATTGTGGTGGCTTCTCTGGTTGCAGAGCACAGGCTCTAGGCACGTGGGCTTCAGTAGCTGTGGCACACAGGCTTCAGTAGTTGTGGCTCACGGGCTGTAGAGCGCAGGCTCAGTAGTTGTGGTGCATGGGCTTAGTTGCTCCACGTCATGTGGGATCTTCCCAGACCAGGGCTCGAACCCGTGTCCCCTGCATTAGCAGGCGGATTCTTAACCACTGCGCCACCAGGGAAGCCCCTTGTAATAGCTTTTTGATTGGATCTTGTTTGCGTCCCTTCAAAATTTATTTGTTGAAACCTAATCTCTAATGTGATGGTATTTGAAGGTAGGGATTTGGGGTGTTGATTATGTCATGAGGGTGGAGCTCTCATGATCGGGATTACTGTAGTGAAAAAGACCCCAGGGAGCTCCCTCACCTATTCTGCCATAGGGAGACACAGTGAAAGGATGGCCATCTACAAACCAGGAAGCAGGCCCTTACTGGACACCAAATTTGTCAGCACATTTATCTTGGAACTGCCAGCTTTCAGAACTGTGAGAAATAAATTTCTGTTGTTTATAAGCCACCCAGTGTATGGTATTCTGCTAGAGCAGCCCTAACTAAGACAGTAAGTATCACATCTTAGTCTTCCAGCATTGAATATTGTTGTGAAGTATGAAGCCACTCTAATTTTTCTCTTTGTATTAGGTATGAGGAAGAATGTGATACTGTAACAAAGTATAAGATACAATGATTGAAATAAGATTGAACTTTATATCTCTCTCATCTATCAATCTGGCTGATCTAAGGTATCAGAGCAACTGCTGCATAGTTATTCAGGGAGCAATTTATTCTGTCTTGTTGCTCCACTGTCCCCTGGCGCATTATTCTCACCCCCAAGATTAAAGGTGGGATGCTGGCACATCTACATTCCAGCTTGCAAAAGAGGCAAAGGGGCAAAATTCAGAGAAAGCAGCTTTTCTTTTGCACACTTCACTTAGTGTGTATCCAATTGTCCAGCACATACTCATATGGCCACCCTAACTAACTGCAAAGAAAGTTAGGAGATGCAGTGTCTAGCTGGTTGGTTATACAGCCAGAAATAAGAGGAAATTTAGGGGTAACAAATAGAAATGTGTCTCAAATTGTAGCTTACTTAATCATTTTGCCTGCATGCCCAAAGTTTTTTGTTTTGTTTTTTTCATCTTTGAGGTCCAGTGCTATCACTAGGATATGTTTTAGTGTAGATCGTATTGCATGAAGGGTTTTTTGGGGGGAGGGGGGGTGTTACAGATTGCTAGTTCAAGTTACAGATTTAAGTCTTTTAGGTTTTTCAAAATTATGTCTTTAAATTATTTTTTTGTTCTTTTCATTTTGTGTTGATTTTGTTTTTGTCTGTAATTCACATCTATGACTTTGTTTTTCTCTATCCTGTTCTTCTATCTTTTAGTGTGATTTTGGTGATGGCTCTTTGTGCTGCTTAATGTAGCCTGATTTCTTGGATGGATTTTTTTTCCTTTATTTTTTAAGTCTGCCAGCTTGTGTTTCATCTCCTCCAGTTCTCTGCCTTAAGCTCTTTGATTCATTAGGTGCCTTATATTTATGACCATATATTTGGTCATCATTTTTATCTGAACAGTAGCCATATTTTTCTGGTGTGTGTTCATCACCTGCCATGTGTTTTTCCCACATTTTTCTTCCTTTTCCTGAAATAACTTTGCATACATACTTGGCTGATCCTTTTTTGCTTATTACTTTTGTGAATTAGGTGAATTCTTCCAGTTATTTTTGAGAGGTTTCTTCAGGGAAGAGACTAGAGCAGTGTTCCAGGCAAGCAGTAACTTTCTTTGGTTCACAGCAAAGCTCTTTATGGCTCAGCAGTGTGTGTGTGTGTGTGTGTGTGTGTGTGTGTGTGTGTGTGTGTGTGT
>NW_021703783.1:81488108-81659552 GCF_005190385.1 Monodon monoceros
TGTGTGTGTGTGTGTGTGTGTGTGTGTGTGTGTGTGTGTGTGTGTGTACTGTTTTAACCTTCATTTCTCCCCAGTGCAAAGAAATCAGCAGTTTCTGGACTGCTCACAATTCAAGATCTATTTCCTTCAACCTTCCTCAAGGACACATTACTTCTCTCAAAAATGTGTGTTTCCTTGTTCATTTCTACCTCCTCTGCCCATTCTATGGGGTTTGGAGAAGCTTCCTCTAAAGACCAGGCCTCCTGTTCCCATTGTTCCAGACAAGACTTGTGGTGTTGCCCCTTATGTTGTGCCCTGTGCCTTGTTAACTGTGCTCTGCCTGATTCGTTTGAGATTCTCTCCCACAGCTGTCTCTTTAGGCATTGCCCTACATCCCTGTTTGACTTTCCCTACATTTGGTAGCTCTTTCTCAAATATTATAGTTCAAAGTTACAGGTATCTCCTAGCTTTACCAAAGATGACCTCTCTCTCTTTTTCATTGCTGCTTTGATTTCTAAACAAAAAAGTGGGTAGAGCTATTTTTTCTCTGGCATTTTATAATTAGGTACCGTGAAATATCCATTTAGAGGACTCCATTATTGTTTTGTTAGGATTAACTCCCTTAGATGGTATATTTACAAAATTTCAAGAATTCCAATCTGTTTTTCAAAAAAGTTATATAAATCTATACTACTCTCTTCCACTAGTACAGTCTGTTTTCCTATACCCTTACTAATACATATATAGAGATTTGCGTATTTCATATTCTAACATGGTATGCCCCTTAAGCTGCACTTTTCATTATTACATGGCAAATAATTATAGCTTCTTTTGAGAATTTTCTATTACTGTCTGTTAGTGATTTTTGCTTTCTTTTGGTGACATTGTCAACTTTCTATGGATTAATATGAGCTTTTTCTTAAAGGTGTATTTTTCTCAGTCATTTGCATGTTTTAGTTTTATTTTCAATGTACTATTTTGCCAAATAAAAATATATTTATAAGAATAAATATAAAGCAAGTTTAATATTTTCCTGTATACCTTGGGGATCATTTTCTTTAACACACCAAGATTATATATTCACATATATATTTCTTTAGTGGTATAGATTTTGTTGTTCTATTTAAATCTCAAATAAGTCTGGAATTTGTTTTGAATTGAGTATGAATATTAATGTAGCTTATTTTCCCCATAACTGATAGTCAAGTACTCCCATCACCATTTATAGACTAATTAATTTTTCTCACTGATTTAAGATGCCACTATTAACAAATTAATCTTATTCTTATGAAGAAATGGTTCTAAACTCTAAATTTTCTTCCACTGCTTGCTTGTTTTTATGGAAGTACTACAATATTTTAATTATTATTTTATATATTAATATATTTTATGTTCTAGTAGGACAAAGTCCTATCATTACTATAATTTCTGAAATCTCCCACTTAGTTTCATCTACTATTCTTCCAGATGAACTTCAGAATCATTTGTTGCGTTTCCAAAAATAAATCCTCAAACCCACTGGGATTGCACTGAGTTTATTTATTTATTTGGGAAGAATTGACATCTTGATAATATTAAGTCTTCTGAGCCAGTAACATGATATAGTTCTCCATTTAGACAAGCTTTCTTTTATGTTCTTCAATAACAATATTGTGGTTTTATTCACAGAGATTCTGCACATTTCTCTTGAGTTTAACTCTTAGGTGATATGTGTTTTGCTGTTAGGAACTCAATTTATTTTCTAATTTATTGTTGCTGGAATGTAGGAAAATATTGAGCTTTATTTATTTTGTAGTTACTGCTCTACTAATCTTTCTTATAAATCCTAGTTGCTTTTCAGATTATTTTGTTGAGTTTTATACCTACCCAATGATGTCATCTGTAAGTAATGTTACTTTTTCTTCCTCTTTCCAATATTCGTACTTTTAAATTTGCTTTCTTTCCCAATTGCATTGGCAAACTTTTCCAAAATTGGCAGGCATATTTCACTTGTTCTTGATTATAATAAGAATGCTTCTATTTTACTGTTAAAGTGACTTTTTTTTTTGGTAGAGAATGAGTAATTGGGTCTATTAAAAATATTTTGATATTCCCATCTAATAATCACTGTCTTTTAATTGGTATGTAAATCATTTACCATTAATGTAACTATTGGTTGTATTTAAGTCTCCTTTATATTTTTTGTTTTTTTGCTTGTCCCCTCTAGTTTTGTTCCTTTTTCCTTTTCCTACCTTCTTTTTTTCTTGGTAATCCATTTTAATTTGTTGACTTGCTATATCTCTTTATTTTTTTAGTGCTTGTTTTAGAGATTATGATATACATAACTAAGTTAATATCTTTTTAATTCAAGCAAAATGCAGAAGCAAAATTTGGAGCCACAGAGTGTTTTGGGCAAAAGAGTTAAATTAATCTAATTGTATTTTAACAAGATAACTTTGTTGCTCTGTTGAGAATAGACTCTAGGAGTATAAGGGCTAAAGTAGGGAGACTTGCCAATATAGGGGAAATATAAGAAAATAAGTTTAAGGAGTTTCCTCTTATTACGATTTTGCTGAGAGTTTTTTATCAAGAAAGTGTTAATTTTGTCAAATGCTTTTTCTGCTTCTATCGAGGAAATTATTGAGGAAATCATTTTATTCTGTTAATGTGGTGAATTGTATTGGTTTATTTTTCAATGCAACTAACCTTGCATTCCTGGGATAAAACCCTCTTAGTCATGAGGTATTATCCTCGTTATGACTTTCATAATGGCAGTGAAAGCACAGAGTCCTAACCATTGGACCACCAGGGAATTCCCCCTTTATTAATTTTTGATTTAATATGACTTAATCCTTCTAAACTCATTGATACTTGTTTATGCCCAATATCTGATCTGTACTGATGAATGTACCATGAGTACTTAAAATATTCTGTAGTTGTTTGGGTATGGTGTTCTATAAATGTCAGATCATGCTGGCTGGTAAAGATGTTTCAGTTATCTATGGCTATGCAACATATGTCCCCCATATTTAGTGGCTTAAAACAACAACATTTACTTGGCTCAAATTCTGCTGTTTCAGCAAGGCTTAGCGGGAACAGTTTACTATGTCCCACCCAGCATCAGCTCGGACATCTCAAAGGCAGGTTCCACTCAGCATGAGCTAGTTGGGGCTGGGTTGGAATCTGGAAGCTGGAATCATCTTAAGCTACTTAGGCATCTCTCTCTATTTTAATGTGGTCTCATTATGTGGCCTCTGCAGCATGGTGGCTCAGGGGAGCTGTTGGTTTAAAGCACTCAAGTTGCATGTTATGAGAGAGGGAGAAAACCAGGTAGAAGGTATATTGCCTTTTTTGACTTAGCCTTGGAAGTCATACAGCTTACTTCTGCCATGTTCTATTTGTAGTGGTAGTCACAGAATGCTGTCTATCCAGTCAAGAAGAGAGGCAATAGACTCCAACTCTTGATGGGGGTGTGATGAGGTTCTGGAAGAGCATGTGAGGCTGTAAATACTGCTGAGGACATTTTTGGAAAATAAAACTTGTCACAGTATTGTTCAAATCTCTTTCTAATAATACCAGCTTCTTTTTTTTTTTTTTACTCTATTGATAACTGAGAAGAGGGCTAATATCTTAAACTATGAGTGTAGACTTACACATTCCTTCATTTTGTTCTGCTAGTTTTTGCTTCATTTCTTTTGAAATTTTGCTGTTGGTTGCATACACATTTTAAATTATGTCTCCCTGATGAATTGTTCTACATATCTTATAAACCCCACAGGAAACTATTATCTTTGCTTTAAACAGTCAAATATTTAGAGAAATTAGAAAGTCATTTATATTTGCCCATATATTTTTTGGCACTCTTCATTCCTCACAGATCTAAATTTCTGTCTGATATTTTCCTCAAGCCTGATGTGCAGGTCTACTATTTATGAATTTTCTCAGATTTTATTTGACTGTGTCTTTATTTTGCCTCCAATTTCAAAGCATATTTTTTCTGGATGTAGGATTCTAGGTCAATGATGTTTTCCTTTAAGTGCTTTATAGGTGTCATTTCATTGTCATCTGGTTGCACTATTTCTTTTTTTGTGTGTGTGTAGTACGCGGGCCTCTCACTGTTGTGGCCTCTCCCGTTGTGGAGCACAGTCTCTGGACACACAGGCTCAGCGGCCATGGCTCACAGGCCCAGCCGCTCCACGGCATGTGGGATCTTCCTGGACCAGGGCACGAACCCGTGTCCCCTGCATTGGCAGGCGGACTCTCAACCACGGCGCCACCAGGGAAGCCCACTATTTCTTTTTTTAACTAATTATTTTTTGGCTGCGTTGGGTCTTCATTGCTGCATGTGGGCTTTCTCTAGTTGCAGAGAGCAGGGGCTACTCGTCGTTGTGGTGTGTGGGCTTCTCATTCCGGTGGCTTCTCTTTGTTGCAGAGCACAGGCTCTAGGCACGTGGGCTTCAGTAGTTGTGGCAGGTGGTCTCAGTAGTTGTGGCCTGCGGGCTCTAGAGCGCAGGCTCACTAGTTGTGGTGCACAGGCTTAGCTGCTACGTGGCATGTGGGATCTTCCCGGACTAGGGCTTGAACCCGTGTCCCTTGCATTGGTAGGTGGATTCTTAACCACTGAGCCACCAGGGAAGTCCCTGGTTGCACTATTTCTAATGAGAAGTGAGCAATCTTTCTTGTTCATCTGTATGTAATGTACCTTTTTTCTCTGATCCCTTTACATATTTTCACTTACTTTTTAGTTTTCAGCAATTTGACTGTGATGTGCCTAGGTGTGGTTTTTCTTAGGTTTATCAGGCTAGAGTTAGTTGAGCTTCTTGAAGAATTTGTGGCCATTGTTTCTTTAATTTTTTTTTCTCCAATATCTTTTCTCTTTCCTTCTAGAATTCCAATTACATATTTGTTAGATAACTTGATATCGTTCCACAGGCCACTGAGGCTGTATTCATTTTTTTAGTCTTATTTTCTTTTTTGTGAGCTTTGGTTTAGATATAGTTTCTTTTGTCTAATCTCCAAAACTAATCTTTCCCCTGCAATGAATAGTCTGTGGTTAAGCCTATGCAGTGAATTTTTCTTTCAGATACATTTTTTTGAGTTCTAGAATGTCCATTCCTTTTTTCTCCCTAATTTTTATTTCTCTTTTTAGATTCTGCATCTATTCACTCAGCACTTGAACATATTTATAATACAGTATTCCCTTGGCATCCACAGGGGTTTGGTTCCACTGTAGATACCAAAATCCACAGATGCTCAAGTCCTATAGTAAGCCCTCTGTATCTGCAAATTTTGTATCCACGGTATCAACCAACTGCAGATTGTAAACATAGTACATGATGCACAGTTGGTTGAATCCGTGGATGCAGAACAGACGGGTGTGAAGGCCGACTGTATATTTATTGAAAAAGTTTGTGTATAGGTGGACTCATGCAGTTCAAAGCCCTGTTGTTCAAGGGTCAACTGTCGCTATCGTAAAGTCCTTGTCATTTAATTCCAACATTAGTGCAGTCTCTGGGTTTCTACTGACTTTTTCTTCCTGGTTTTGGGTTTTAATAAGTTTTTCCTGGTTCTTCATCAGTTTGGTAATTTTTTGTTGTATGCTAGACATTTATGATGCAAAATTGTTGAAAATCTGGCGAGAGGATGTTTGAGATTATGTCTTCCATTAAACAGTGTTGAGGTTTGTTTTGGCTGACAGGAAATTTACTCAATCAGCTTGATCCTACTTGATTTTAAGCTTTCTTTGTGAAAGTCTAGAATAGTCCTTAATCTAGTGATAGAATAAGTCTTCACTTAACATCTGTCCATTCTAGGGTTGCAACTAAATGCCTGGGGTATTCAGGCAAGTCTCTTCATTTGGCTTGTGAAAATAGGAACATCTCTCAGTATTGTAAGAGCTTTGGAATCTGCATTAATCTCATGGCCCTGAAGTAGCTGTTTCCTATAAGACCCTTTGGAGTCTTGCTCTGTGCATACACAACTTAGTATTCATCCAGAGACTAAAAGGGATCTCTATGCAAATATAAGGGGCTAGTCTATATAGCTCTCTCTTCTTTGGTGCCTTTGCTCACAAATTTCACTTTGCTGTCTACGTGTCAAGTTTTCTCCTCTCTATTTGTGATCCACTCTCTGTGCTGCTGTTTGTATTGATACAGTGTTCCTAGGCAGAAAGCCAGAGAGATATAATGTTCACCTCAAGCATTTTTGCTCTCTCAAGAACAACACTTGTATTGTTTTGGCTAATGCCTAAAGCAGTTTCTTCACTTATTTTTGTTCAATTTTTTATTGAAGTATAATTGACATATTAATTGCAGGTGTACAACATAATGATTCAATATTTGTATATGTTGCATAATTATTTGTGTTCAATTTTTGAATTGTTTATTGTGGGAGGATAAATATTGATATGATACTAATTACTTCATCATAGTGAGAACTATATGTCTGAACATGTCAACTTTGAGATGTCTATAAGGTAACCAGATAGCAAAGTGTGGTAGGCTGTTGAATACATGAAACTGGAGTTCAAGGATGAGGTCCATGCTGGAGACATAAATTTGGTATTCATTAGCATAAATAATATATATATAAAGTTTTGAAGTGGATGAGATCTCCTAAAGAGTTGGTATAGATTGAGAGGAAATATAAAGACTGAGCCTTTGGGCAATTTTAAAATATCAGGGAGATGAGGAAGGATCAACAAATTCAGAAACATCAAGTGGGTAGGAGCAAAACTGGTATCATGTGATGACCTAGAAGCCAAATGAAGATGTTTCAAGGAAGAGGTAATGATTGACTGTGTCAACTTGTGCTGATTAGTTAAGTAAGATAAGAATGTGAACTGATCATTGGGTTTATCAAACATTGGTGTCATAATGACCTTGACACCAGCAGTTCCAGTGGAGTGGTGGGGATGAAAACCTAACTGGAGTGAATTCAAATCGGAATGGGGGGAGGGGAGATTGGAGGTAGAGAGTATGGAGACCTTATAAAATTAAGAATATAAAGATTATGTGGAAAGGAATGTAAATATAGATAATAAGGAATATAATACAGTAATTATTTGTCTTTGAATGCTTGATAGAACTTTTCTTGGAAACCATTGGACCTGAACTGATGGAGGGATAATTCCAGGCATGTTCCGGTAAATGTTCAATAACTGGCTCTCTGAAAAGAAAAAGCCCTGATTTTTAGCCTTTGCCAATTTCTGTGATGAAAATACTCCCATCATGGGATATTTCAAGCTACTAATGTAATGTCACTGAACACAGAGTTGGGAAGACATACATTCATCCACTCTCAAGAGGGCAGCATATCACTGAGTATCTGGTCATCTTTTCCAGTTTATTGTATTATTATTGCTTTATTAATATTTTTATTTTATGTATTCTTGGATTCGTTTTAACAATTTATATTTTCCTGAAAAATTATCCACTTCATTTATCTTAGGTTGTTTCAAAGGAGAAAACATGACAAGTGCTGTGAATTATTTAGGAATCACAAATGTACAAAGTTTTGTTTACTCCCTTCATTTGGGTGAAAATAAAGTAATTATAACATAGTATAATATAAAAGAAATCCTTGCTGAAAGCAGAAATATGGTGGTCCACTTTCATCACCCTTCTGTCAAAAACAAACTATATGTTATACAAGAAGTATGAATATAGAATTGTCTTCTAATGTATTGATTATGAGATATGCACGTAAGATGGAATAGGGCCTTTTACATTTAAAAGTCTGCTTGAGCAGAAGAAAGACTAAATTGAAAACATTGCAAAAAACCTTGTGGCGTCCTTCCTAGGAGATTTCTTCAAGTATATTCTACTGAATTTTTCATTTGTCCTATCATGTTTTTAATTTCTAAGAATTTTTTTCTATCATCTTGTTTTTGTTTATGGTTACAACATCTTACCTTATGGAAGATATTAATTTATTTTTGAAGTTTTCTTCTATTTCCACTATTGAGCCTTTTCCTCCAAATTTCTCCATCTGCCATTTGGTTTACTTTTGTTTTTCCCTTAACTGTTATAGTCGTTCCTCAAATGTCTGTTGAACTTGGTAGTCCCATCATATTTAAGAGCTAAGAGGCTCTGTATCTGTGTGTTTGTGTGTAGGTTTTAAATGGTGTGCTTCATGGTTGGGTGATAGAAAAGGGCTATTTCTTTGGGAGAATCAAAAATCATGTATAGATATATGATATTTTTCCCCCAGTGGGTCAATTTCTCCAGAGCAAAATTCTTTAATTCACTACCAGACAGTTGTAAAATCTTGGCTACCAGTATTCTGGGAACCAAGTTATGAATGGGAGCTCCCACATACCACTGTTCAGTATGGTCTTTCCATTATTTTCCCTTTTTCATTTTCTTTTAGTAGCACAGCTTACCTCAATTCTCAATGAGCCTGGTGTTCCTAAGTCCAGGGTCTATTTCAGTATGTAAAAGAAGAAAGCCTTCAAACTTCTGCCAATGTTGGGGAAAAAGAGTCATTCAGCTGGTGGAGTGAGCTGGTGGCCCAGGAATCCTACTGCTTCTTGTTCCGACTTTTCAATCAGTTCACCCATATTTAGCTCCACCAATACATTCACTTTCTGGGATACCTGAGGAATCCAGTTACTAAGACTCTCTTGGATTCTGCAGCCCAAATTATTTTAGTTCTGGGCTTCCTTCACGGGCAGTTTTGTTTCACTTTTCTCTGGTCTGCTAGTCAGTTCTACTTGTCCATCTGCTTTCTTGTTTCCAAATTTATGTTGCTTTCATCTCCTTTGCTGTTCTCTATATCTGTGAGTTTTTTTATCTTAAACTCTTTTAATCCCATTTTAGTGAGGTTTCAGGAGGAGTGAGTCAAGATTAACATCAAGTTCTGTCTTCTCTGTTCAACGTCATTTTGCCTAGCTTGAGTTTTATTCTTACGTAGAACTACCTTTCTCTCTCTCTGATTTCAGAGCCCTTTCAACCTTAGACATGTCTTTTTAGCACAGAAAATATTTCTCCTGTTATATCACTGATTACAGTGTATGTTCTGTGTTTTCAAGCCATTTTCTTTGAGATCTATCTCTGAGATTACCTTCCCTGTGAACCAAATCTGACTGACCTTCCCCAACAGAGCCAATCTGTACAATCTCTATATTTCCATAGCACTTTAAATAATCCTGTGTTATAGCACTCATCACAGTGTTTTGCCAAATAATTTTTGTTTTATATTTCTCCCCTGACTGTAAATCCCTTGAGGCACATTTTATGCAGTCAATATATGTAATGGAATGAACAAGTGAAACAGGGTGTGGTTTAGAGAGATTACTGAGTAGGTGAAGAAGCACAAAGAAGAAATGAAGAAAAAAATTTGTAAAAATGGGAAAGTTTGTCACAGTAAATTGAAGACTTTTAAAGTCACAATCTAAGGTTTATTGAGAAGTAGGGCAGGACGTGGCATGGAAAGGGTTCAGGAGCATTTATCAGAGGTGAATGAGGGAAAGGCTTTTACTGAGTAAAAGGAACATGTGCATTGCATTGTGGGGGAAAAACCAGTAAATGACCTTAGATGGGAAAACAGTCCTGTAAAGAGAATACCAATGAATTCTTCTTTGATTCACTCCATTCTAAACTGAGCCTCAAAAATTCTTCCTGCTGTGTACTGTCTCTTTTAGGAGCTATGATTTAACATGAGACCTGGTGGTATGGGCAGCATTGAATGAAGCTGTCTGATACTGAGCACGACTGAGGATGGATGGACAGGGATTTCCTGTATTTCTATATTGATAAAGTAATTTGGTGTCTGCAATTCTATATAATATGTTGGGTGATGGTTAGAGAAGGGGGTTTAAATGAGATATTCTCTAGGATTCCAACCTTGGTTCATAGTGATGGCAGTGATAACAAAAAAAAAGCTTATTAGCAATTACCTACCAGATTTAAAAGTTTAGTGCTTGTACTTGAAGTATAGGAGAGGATGATTCTATATAAAATTTCAATGAAAAAAACATTTTTGGCCTATATCATATGAATTGACTGTATTGGTTGGCCCAAATTTCCTTGAGCAAAGCAGATTTGGCCTTGATCTGTTAGTCAACATCTCTTGACCTTTTTAGTACCAATGGGCCTCTTTGCCATCTGGTGGAATTTAAATGAATAAAATAAGATACACTGAATTACAAAGAGAACATTATATTTATATACAGTTATCAAAGTATTAAATTCATGGCATCAATGTATATGTACTTTATTAACACATGAAATTATAAAACAATGCATTTAAAATATAGCTAAGTTAAATTTTTATTTATTAAAGACAGTATTAGTATAAAGGCTTTTGTTGCTTAGCTTAAATGAGGACATTAAACTCTGGTGTAGTACCTGATTCATCTCTTTCAGTGATTGGCCAATAATTATAGATAGGGAATACTGAAAAGCAACATGGATCTGGGTCTCCTATGTGAAAACATGTGGCTTTCATGGGAAAACATTTGGAAAATATGGTGGCTGATTTACTGTGAACTGCAGAGTTGCTCAATAGTTAGTCATCCATGTTTCATGCTGAGCATCTGTGAGCAGGAAGACAGTCATCACATGCAATTCTAGTAACAAGTTAGCTACTACCATAGTTTTGAAGTAGTGATAAATGTAAATGATATTTTTAGGTATCTGTAGTAAATATAATGTGATATAAAATATTTGTGATTTTTATTGGTAACAAAGTTGCAGATGCAGCTAATGTTGCTGTGATGTGTTGCCTGTATTTATACTTGAGGGAAATGTCAAGATAGAGTCTAGTGAAAAAGAAAAGATAATTTTTTTCTCCCATCCATGATTACAAACTTCTCAAATTCTACCCTTGGACCCCAGGTTGAGCATGTTTGTCTTAGATTCTTTATTCTAGTCTCACTCATGACCCTCTACCATATTAGTCATGAATTTTTAGACAATAACATTGGAACCGGTCTCAGTTCCTTCTCTGCTATACTGCTTTAGTTTAATCGGTATTGAAGAAGGTGTTTTTGGCAAAGATGTTTGATTCTAGATGGTGAAATCTGAGAAGAGTGAACTAGGCCAGAAACCATGGAGTCTGGTTGTTTTCAGATCTAAAAAGTGACTTGCTGTAAGAATAAATTTGCCCTGCTTTTCTTCAGGACTTGAGAAAGGTTGAGCCCATTTTTGTTTCTATGTTGAACCTTTTTCTTTGTCAACCACAAGGAAAGATCTGAATCAGAGACACGTGGTATGATGTCTGGCCCCCAGAGGTATAGTTAGCCCAACAGAGTTAGCCTGCAAAGCATACTCTGAATTTATGGTTTTAATCAAAGCAACTAGTCTGGATTTGTTTAGTTTCTTTTTTCGTGTTAATGGAGATAGTGTGTAGGGAAAAAAGAAACTTTATTTCTGCTGTAGGCTTAGATCCAGCCAGAAAGCCATAGTGAACCCTAATCCTGTAATCTATGTTGAGTTTTCTAAACATATACATTTCAGATATGTATAATTGAGATATATATAGTAACAATCATTTTAATGGAAAGTAGCTTTACAACGTTTGGTCTAGTGTTTCTTCCAAATATTATGACTTTGAGGCCATCCTTATAATTTAAAATTGAACACATTGTTCAAAAGTTGAACACGTTGTACCTAATTCTCTATGTGCAGTGTTTTTTGAGGTTTGGAAAAATAGTGAAGACTTTCATTTTGTGTGAGATTCTCAAATGAGAACAAGGAATAGGGACTTAGTTTGCGTTTGAAAGCCCTTGGATTCCACATTTGTTACGCAGTAACTCCCCATGATCAGTACAAAATGGGTACTAGAAAAACCCTACTTTTAAGAGGAGTCCATTTTAAATAGTGACAAAGTTTTTAAGATAAATAGTGAAAAAAGATTTAATTAGGGCGTAAGCTTGAAAAAGAAATAAAATCATTAAAACTATTTTATTTCACATTACAAAATTTAGCTTATTACTATGCATTGATTTAAAACAAGGAATGGATCAAGTACTGGTATTTTGGCATACATTTTCTGACAAATATTATGTTGGTAGGATATGACATATTTCTCTTCACGTTTTTTATTTCTTTTCTTAGTGCGATCATATAGAGTCATTTTTTGGCAAACATTTTCAAAGGCTTTACCACTTTTCCCAACAGGCTTGTTTCATATTTTATATTCAAGTTATTCTCTTTGAGGTGACTATCTATCCTTTTTCATTTTGCAAGACCTAAATTTCCCTTTTCAATCTGTTTGCTTTGTGTTGTCAAATGTTGAGAAGGCTGAATTGCCGTGTTGGCAGATGTTAGCGTAACATGTGGGAAGAAATGTTGAGTGGTAACTAATTTCATAGGTGTCTAGTTCGTTAGTGAAAAATTTCAGGTTATAACTATTGCTCCCCTATAAAACCTCCTAACTGGAGGGTGGGGAAAAACAATCTCCCAGGTCCCCTTTAAAATATTAATGAAGACAGTAGAAGAAATATGAGGTTATAGTAGCACTAAACCCCAGACATATTGGCCAAAGATCTGGCCTATACCAGGAGGAATTTCTAGTAATCAAATTGTGGAAAGAGCCCTGAGGAAGAATGTGGGATTGAGCTGGTAAATGGTAGCATATTTCTACCCATTCCCACTGTGTCGTTTACCTTGGAGACAGGGAACTTCCACTGACCAGGGGTAAAAGTAAGTAAGACAGTGTCTTTTACATTCTGCCTTCTATATCTGTTTTCTAAAACCACCCAGGGGATTAGTCTTTATCTCCAACTGACTTCCCTGTTGTCCATCAAATAGTACTTCTGAATCCATTTGAAGATGAAAATTTGCTCTAATAGACTATAGCAGGCACAGTGGACAACCAGTGGTATTTTCTGAGTAGACATGTGCAGACTGTAATAATAATGATAATATATAACACCACTGCTGTTATTACTAATAGCAATAGTGGCTAACATTTACTGAGCCTGTAGTATGTAGCAGGCACTCACTTAGGAACCTGTCAGATCCTTGCAACAATCCTATGAGGTATGTACTCTTATTATTTCCATTTTACTAATGAGGAAACTGATACATAGAGAGGTTGAGTAACTTACCCATGGTCACATAGCTGAAAAGTGGAAGATCAGAATTTGAATATAGGTATCAGACTACAGGGTCCACGGTGTAAACACTATGTTTTGCTGCCTCCCTGTAGAAAGAAGGAGCAGAAACTGGAATGGTCATGAGAACAGAATACTTTAAGTATGAGGTGCTACACATTCAGATTGCATGGATTAATAAGAATGCTAAAGGCAATGGGGCTTTGAAAGGCTATTGTCACTTTAAAAATGCATGCATAGTATGAAGCCTTAGAGCCACACTGCTTTGGTTCAAGTCCCCGTCCTAACCACTTTGTCTCCCATTGTTTTGGGGGTGGCTTAATAGTCAATATTGAACTACTAACCTTTGTTCTTCTTCTCTTCTTAGAATCTCTACTACCAAGAGGAAAGTCAGCCCTGAGACCCTTTCCACAGGTAAGTGATGTAACATGGTAGAAAAAACTATGTGTTCTAAAAGACTAAGCCTTAGGTGAAGTTAGAAGATCCAGGGTATAGAAAAAATATTTCTGAGAAACATTGAGAAAGAACATGGCTTCTTCTTGTTGTACCAGACAAAAGAAAGATTCCCTAGAGCTGAGAGGAGAGAGGTTATATGCAGGAGAGCTGATGAAAGCAGAGCATCTAGAGGGTCCTGGATAGAAGGCCCCTGCTCCCTATTCTCCAGGTTAACAGTTGGGGAGGTGTCAGACTTTAGAGATTCTTGGGGACAGGATGGCTAGGGTGACTTGGACATTCTTCCCTTGGTATGCAAGAAGATAGAGCCATGCCAGTCTCACAGAGAGTCATATTTCTTGGCATGGCATGAAAGCAGGAGAAAAAAGAAGATTGTTGCATTCTCAGCATGGTATGGAAAAAGCAGAGGGAACTGCAGATCCTGAAGTGGCCATTTAGATAGGAATGAGGACAACTTCTTACTAAGCTGTATGGAGATGACTGAACATCAGTTGGGGTAGTGGATGTCTCAGTGGATATCTGTGTAGAGAGGTGATTCCATCACTAGATCTTCTCTGTTCCCTTCCCCACCAATATCTTGGTACTTTGTAAACTCCCCAGAGCTTAAACACAACTAAACAGAAGAGAAATGTAGCTGCAATTCCAGATTTACAAAATTATACTGCTATCCTGATGAATTTATGTATTCTTATTTATCCAGATGTACCCTATCTAGATGTCCCTAAAGTTTCTGGGTTTTGGTTATTCTTTAGTTAATCCTTCTAGAAAATTATATTGTACCCAAATTGTCCAATTTATCAAGCATTTACATGTACTTACATATTCTTTCCCCACCCCTCCAATTTTAATTAATTAATTTTTAAAGCAGGTAATATGTGTACTTGATAAAAAATTCAAAAGTCATCAGCTAGTATACAATGAAAAATGTCTCCCTCCTCCCCTTGCCCCTCAGTCCTACCACTGCTATCAGTTTTTGTCTCCTGTGACATCATGTGTACATATTCTCATATGTATATATAATCTAAAAACAGACCCACAGTCATATTTTACACACAGCTCTGTACCTTGCCTTATCCATATAACAAGATGTCTTGGATATTATTCCATAGCTGTGTTTGACATTCCATTCTAGAGATGCTCCATGATTTGTTTAAGCAATCTCTACTGATGGGAATTTAGCTTGTTTCCAGATTTTTTTATTATGAGTAGTGCTACAATGAATTGTTTGTGCATACTTCTTTGCACATTATTTGAATATACCTGAATACTAATTCTAGAAGACAATATAGGAATGACAATTATGTGCACTTAAAATTTTTACATTCCTCAGTGGCTCTCATACAGATTATACCAAGTGAAATTCCCACCTCCATGTATGAGTGCCTGATTCCTCTTATTATCAAACATAAATTTTTTTCTCATCTGATAAATGAAAATTAGTATCTCACTGTAGTTTTTCTTTTTATTAAAAAATTAATTTGTATTTTCTTCTGTTCTTCTTCTACTCCTTTTTCTCTTATCTGTTTATGACCTTTGCTCACTCTTCTTATTGATTTTTTTGTATTCTTTATACATTATATGAAATTAACCCTTTGTAATTTGTATTGTGAATGTTTCAGCTTATTGTTTGTACTTTATGTTGTTTATTTCTTTAGACAACTTAGACTTTTTATTCATATATAGTTGAATTCATCAATCTTTTTTCTATGGTTTTAGTCAGACCTTTCCTACTCAAGAGATTTTCTTTTTAAACCTCATGCTTTCCCTAGTATTTTTTTTTTGTTTTTATTTTTATGTTTAAATCTTACTGTTGTAAAGAGAAAAGCAGGCTGTTAATTGCCATCCTGATATTCCATTTATAACTTTTACATTAAATTATGTTCCTGATGAATCGTGTGCAGTGGAATAAGGTTCTGCTTTGTACCTTCAAAGTAATGTTAGAATCGGTTGTTTTATTTAATCGCAAAAATAAATTCTGCAAGAAAGAAAGTCTTAAATATATTTTTTCATTCTTCAAAATAAGCCATCCAGTCTGGTTTAGTTAATTGTAACAAGATTGGAGTTGGGAGAAGGTCAGAGGGAGTGCTTAACTATTGTAAACTTAGTGAGCAAATGCAAACTATGACAAGCATGGTTTACAGTTTTATGTGAACAAAGACAATTCTCTAGGGCCAACATTGTAAAAAATGTAGTTTCCTATAACAAGAATTTATATTCTCAACATTTTACAAATCAACAGTCCTTGAAATTATTAAAAGCAAA
The DNA here is from genome assembly GCF_005190385.1 of Monodon monoceros. Classification (NCBI taxonomy): domain Eukaryota; kingdom Metazoa; phylum Chordata; class Mammalia; order Artiodactyla; family Monodontidae; genus Monodon; species Monodon monoceros. Next base: position 81,503,842 of record NW_021703783.1, read on the forward strand.
CCTTTGAATATTATAGGAAAGCTGTCTTACTCTGTAAACTTAGGCAGAAATTCCACTTTAAGATAACATGATACAGAATAAGTATAGCTTTAATTTAAATTTTATGGTAACTGGTATATAAATATTCCCTAAACTCCTTCATTACCTAGCTAAAACAAAGGGTAATGGCTAGCTCAATGCTTTGCATTCTTAAAAGCACTTATGTTAACAACTCCAAGTTTCTCATTAAATAACATTGAAACACATAGCTATCACTACAACTATTATTGTAATCAAGGCTGAATCAAAGACCTTGGGCACAGATTAATGTACTTTAACTGATAACAAATAATGAACTTAAGCTATATGACATTGCAAAAGATGGCACTTTGAATTTAAATTTAACAATTGTTGAAAACTCTTGCAAGAATACTTCCCGTTGTCATGCCTACTAATTTTTAATCATTCTTAAACTTTTTAAAAATTGAATTTTTAATTACACAACAAAATTTGAATACATTCACTTTTGGAAACAGTAAATCCCTTTGCCTCTACTCCTTCACCTGTTTTTCTCTCCTCAAAACCCCAGCTTCAGACTGTTATGAGTTTGGTGCTTATGCTTCTAGAGACTTATTTACTTCTTCACTCAACAGTATGCTTTTCAGATCTATTGAGGTTGAAACCTTTAGATCTTGTTAGTTTCTTTCAACTGTTTCATAGTGTTCCATCAAATACATGCATGCACAATCATATTCCTTTATCAATAGACATGTTCTTTTCTTTCAGTTTTTCATTATTATGAATAAAATTGCAATTAATATGCTTGTAAACGTCTCCTTATGCCTCAATGATGATTTTTTTCTTAGGAGAGAGTCCTCAAGTTGGAATTTTGAGGTTATAGGGTATGAGCATTTTGACTTTTAATAGATACTGTCAAATTCCTCTGAAGTGGCTTGTACTAATTCATGCTTCCATCAGCAGTGTATGAGAATAACTGATATCCCCACAATCTTTTCAACGCTTGTTTTTTTCAAACTTTATAATTATTGCTAATTTGGTGAGTATGAATTAGTATCTTATTATTTTATTTTATTTATTTATTTATTTATTTTGCAGTACGCGGGCCTCTCACTGTTGTGGCCTCTCCCGTTGCGGAGCACAGGCTCCGGACGCGCAGGCTCAGTGGCCATGGCTCACGGGCCCAGCCGCTCCGCGGCATGTGGGATCTTCCCGGACCAGGGCACGAACCCGTGTCCCCTGCATTGGCAGGCAGACTCTCAACCACTGCGCCACCAGGGAAGCCCAGTATCTTATTCGTTTAATTTGCATCGTGATGATTACTGCTGAGTTGATTATCTTTTTTTATGTATATTGGCCATTCAGGTTTCTTTATATGTGAGTTGCCTGTTCATATCCTTTGCCCATTTTACTCTTGGACTCCTTTTCAATCTCAATTTTTAATGTCTTATGGGATTGTTAGAATCCTTTTTTTTCCAGATATTAATCTCTTTCATATTATTTGTGTTGCAACTCTTTTATCCAGACCTATTGTTTATTATAGTTTTTAAAATGTGTATCTGTTGTCATCTCTGGAAAATTGTCATCTGTTTCTTCAAATATTGTCTTTGTTATATATCTCTTTTCTCCTTCTCCAATCAAATTAATCTTTGCCCTATTTTCTTTTGTCTCTCCACTTGTATTTCACATTTTCTGTGTGTCTCTTTTTCACTATGCTGCATTTTGGGTGAATTTTTAAGGTTTGTTTTCCTGTTCAGTAATTCTCTCTTTTGCTTTATTCAGTCTGTTGCTAGATATATCTAACTTAATTTTTTAAATTAGATATTATATTTTCATTTTTTTTCATATCTTGTAGGTCACATTTTATAGTTTCTACTTCCCTTCAGATATTTTCAATCTTGACCTTATTTCTTCAAACGTTGCAAACCTATTTTTTTATATAATCTTTGCCTTATTCCAATATGTGATATTTTCGTGGATCTCTTTTTGCTGGCTGTTTGTGTTTCTGTTCTCACTTGTGGTATCATATTTCTTTGTGGGCTTGGTTATTTTTGACTATGTAATATCAATTGTCCTTGAAATATTATTTGTATGGATTCCCTAAGGCTTAGGGTGAAGCTGTCTCCTCTAGTCAGGATTTGCATTTGTTTCTGTCAGATCCCCAGAGGCATAAACAGTCCAGGACCACTTTAAACTAAATTTTAAATTAGCTTGAGGTTTTCTGTACTACCCTGTTGATATGAGTTAAGGCTAAAAATCTATGCAAGAGCTCACTGGTGGTTACCATTTTTAAGAGGTAGGTTTTTCTTATTCTATTTTTCTCTCTCTACTTTGCTCAGCATGAAATCCCACCCTCCTCAAGTTCCCTGTGTATGGGTTATGGTTAGGAAGGTGCATTTACTTACTTCAGAGTTTCAGTTTAATATGCTTATTTTCTACTTGGTTTCTCAGGTCAGGTGGAGTGTGGCCTTTGACTTATATTCTCCACACCCCTTGATATCATCTAAATTGCAGCTCCATCTTACCTGGATCAGCAGATGTCCTCAGAGTTCTCAAGCTTATCCACCTCATAAGTGATTTTTTCCCCCTGCAGTGTTGTTGCTGTTTTAATTTCTACATCTAGTAATGTATATGATATTTATATAACATTACTTACTTCATTATAGCTTTTCTTTATTTTTCCACTTCTCTTTTGTCTCAGTAGTTAGTTGTTTTTAAGTCATGTTTCTTTATATACTTATAGAATCTAATGATTTTTGTGGTTTTATTGGCTATTACTTCCTGGTATAAATCTTTTATGAAAATGATTTTATCTCTATTATTAATCACTATACTTATATCTTTCCTTGTTTTCAGAATCTTTGTATTGGTCCATTGTGATCTGATTTATTTTCCAAAATTTTAATAGTCATTTAAAAAACTTAGATAACAATAAACATTTAAATGGTGAATTCCATTGAAAAGCATTAGCCAAGGAAATGAATGTAAGCATCTACTATACAATAAAAGATAAAGTAGTTGAACTGAAGCATTCAAACATGCAAACAATTTTTATTTTTAACCTAAACATCAGGAAGAAGCTACTTAAGCCTTAGCCCTTTATTTGTACACAAGCATTTTTTTTTTGTTTTTCTTTTGTTTGTTTTTTAAAATTTATTTATTTAATTTATTTATTTGGCTGCGTTGGGTCTTCCTTGCTCTGTGCAGGCTCTCTCTCATTGTGGCGAGTGGGGGCCACTCCTTGCTGCAGTGCATGGGCTTCTCATTGCGGTGGACTCTCCTGTTGCAGAGCACGGGCTGTAGGCACGTGGGCTTCAGTAGTTGTGGCACGCAGGCTCAGTAGTTGTGGTGCAAGGACCCAGCTGCTCCGAGGCATGTGGGATCTTCCTGAGCAGCCAACCACTTCCCAACCACTGTGCCACCAGGGAAGTCCCTGTACACAAGCATTTTTAACAGCATATATAAACGTGAGAAGTCATTTGGATCAAAAAAGATGTCAGAAGTGAAAATTCCTAAGGCAAGCCTTAGGAATGTGGATGGTTAGATGTCTTCTGCCCCTCTAATTAATTCTTATTTGTTAAAAGAAGTAGAGAAATGTGTATAAATGAGAAAGATTAAAGCAAAATAGAGACGTGGATATACCTGTTGATACCACTTTAAAAAGAATAAATTCCTTCTGAAAGTACTTGTGAATATCCAGTCAGTAGAAAAATGCATTCAGAAAACATTTATTGAACTTACAATGTGTTCAACACTGTGTTAGAACTTGGGGTGCAAAGTTTTTATTCTTGAGAAGCTCAGAGTCTCATTGGGGGCTGATAAGCACAAACATTAAATAAATACTTATACCATTTATCTTATATCTTGGGATGTACAGAAGAAAATGAATCATCTGTATATACACAAGGAAGTCAGTCACAAAGATAACATTTGTATGAAATATTTTGCCCTTTTCGTTTCCTGTGGAACCCAGAAGCCATCAGGATTCCTGAAATTATAAACCAGAACTCAGATATTCCAATAATTGCACATCAAGTGCCTACTAGTAGCTAAGCACCTGCTACACAATAGCATACAAAAATCTGGAAGGTAATAAAAATGGTGCAAATGGGTTCCCCATTTCTTTTCCAAGAAAAACCTCCTAATGGGCTGCTGATGAGCTAATCAGGTCAAGTGTTCTCTGAGTTGCCCTCTTTATACAGAGTCAGCAAGCATAACATTTTGTTAACCTATTGACACAGAAGAAATTTGTTTTCCATCTGACCTTTTACAGTAACTACTCAAAATTACTTTCTCTTCAGCTAACAAAGTTAATGAATAAATTATCCAAGTTTAACACTCAGACAGTAATGTTTAAAATTTTTGTTGTTACTCCTGATCATTTTGTTTTCTCTTTCAGCTATTACTTCTTTCCTTAGGAAAAAATATAATTTTTACTGAGAATTTGCATTTTTGTTTTAGAGATTAATACTCTTGAACTATTTGGAACCAGTTATTTTGCAGATATTACATTCATATATGTTGAAATGGTCACATGGTAATTTTTTAATGCATAGAAATTCTATTCATTAAAAATTTGTAACCATTTGTGTAAGATAGAGTGAAAGTTTAACTTTGGGCTACATATGAACAAAGGGTTTCCTATGGAAATAGTTATTAAAACAAAAATATAGAGGGTATTTTAAACCTGGGAATAAACTCTTTTCCAAAATGGAAAAGCAAATTGTGGGTCCTTGCTACATTCTTTATTAAATCTTGATTCTAAGAATCTCTACTCACTAAAATTTTGTTAAATATATTCTTTCAAATTACTAAAAATTTCTTCAAAATACTAGCACTTTATTTCAAATTATCCTGAAGTCCAGCCTTTATCTGTTTCAAATTGATCTTTCCCTAAATAGGCCCAAATTGGAAGTTTACTCTAGTAAATAAGTTTTTAATCATTTGCTATATTTATTACAGCTTCAAAGGTGGTCATCCAATTCAATCCCTAAGGTAAGCCTTCTTTCACTCTTGAGTGGTTGGACCAATTTTAAGTACTTCTTAGAGAATGAGATATATATATTTCCTCTGCAGACTATCCTAACATTTACTATTCTAAGAATATTATTTAAGTATTATTAAATCCATTCACCTCTCCAGTTTTCAGAGAGGAAATCGAGCTTGCTCACATTACATTTATCATGAATATGCTACAGGCTATTAACATCGTTTTCCACAAATGTAAGCAGATAGTATTATTATTTTACACTTGTTAGAAAACTTCTATAGACTCGAAAGAACCAAGAGCATTTTAGATTGTCATCAGCAAGTGGCCATTGTTCCTTTTGGAAGATGTTCCTGGTCACTGAAAAGTGTATTGTTTTAACCACAGCTCATTAAACTGGGTTCAGAGACCCACAAATTATACCACCAGCAGCATTTCTTTCAGTTGAATATGTTAAGTGTGTTTTTATTCTCTATATGTTTAACTACCTTGTACAGCGTTATAATGAAATAAGTTAAAAATCATTAAATGTTCTTTTAATAGAGAAGTAACGCATTTGAAGCAGACAGTAATGCTTAAATAATAACAATTTTTGTTATTAAATACGCTTATAAAATACTTCTCCTAAGATTTAAGTTAATTTGGGGGCATGTTGAGTGAAGTCTCCGTTATTTTAATTATTTATAGACTGAAGTACCAGACGGTCATAATATCTCTTTGTTTCTTTTAAAGCAGAAAAACATAGGCCTTGCATGGAAATTCTTAAGAAATGTCAAAGAGCTAGTCCTGTTGGAAAGGTTAGTAGTTATAGAAAAATATTTCAAAAGCATGAATGCAGCAGTTTTAAACATGGTTTAGTGCCCAGAATAACTTGTTGGTTTTGTTTTTCATTTTTAACATAAATATCAACTGCCACTGTATAATTGAGTCACAAACACATTTTGAATTCAGGAATTTTTATACTGAAATATTTCCCTGTGAACAAATCCCATGTCACCAAACAAAGATTTTGTTACTGTTTGTGTGTTTTAAAAGAGAGAAAGCCTTGTATTACATAATACTCCGTCGGGTATTTTATGTATCTATGTACTTTCTTATTCCACCCCCCTAGTCATTTTTGTGTTCCTCAGAATATCTAGGACAGCATTTTTGCATGCTTGCATATACATAAGAATATAGCATAGTGGTTAAAAACTTGGATTCTGCAGCCAGACTTCCTGGGTTCAAGTCTTGTTCTATAATTTTTAGCTCTATAACCTTCGCAATTCACTCAAACCTGTTGTGCTTCAGTTTTCTCATCTATAAACTGGGAGTTGCATTAAGTGTTTGTGGGTTGAATGAATTAACACATGTAAATCACTTAAAATAGTAGCTGGCACATAGCAAATTCTTAGTAAATGTTAGCTATTATTTTTTAACAAGTATTTATCAAGCACTTATTACATTGATACTGTGCTAGAAATTCTGGGGATGCCACAACAAACAAGATAGTCATATTTACTCTTCTTATAGAATTTACAGTTTAGTGGAAGATTCAGTCAAATACACAGGTTGTTATAATACAGTACAAAAACTACTATGGTGGGGTGGGGTAGGGTGCCACAGTTGCCTAATGGGAGACCCCTTACCCAGACTAAGGAGATGAGGAAAGTTTTTCTGGACTAAGTGACGTCTAAGCCAAGATCTGAAGGATGGGTATGGGTTTGCCATGTGCTAGTGGACAGGGTGGAGGAATAGAGTTTCAAGTAGGCCTATTATGAGAAATTTCTTCAGGGGAGAGAACATGGCACATTTAAGGGCTTAAGAAGGCTTGGTCAAATGTACTATACAGGTCAGGGCAGGGGTAGTGGGTGGTGCACAAGGCCACTTTATTCTGAGAAGAACAAGGAGTCACTGAAGAGACAGAAGAGGAGGGTGTCATGTTCAGATTTTAGTTTCTTAAAGATCCCTCTAATTCCAGTGTAGATCGTGTATTAGAGTGAATTAAAAGTGGATACAGGGAGGTCAGTTAAAATGCCAGTAGAGCATGCAGGAGAGAGATGTTGGAGGCTTGGAACTAGAGTGGTAATAGTGAAAATAAAGAGAACTTGAGAGATCTGAGAGACATTTATGGGGAGAGAATCAGGAGGTTGTGGTAATAGTAGGGCGCTGGATGTGGAGCAAACGGGAGAAAGAAGACCTAAAGATGGACTCTCAGGTTTCTTGCTTGAATGCATGAATGGTACCATTCGCTAAGACAGGAAACACTCACTGCAGTGGATGGACAATGGTTGTTGTTGCCACTCAGCATATATTCTTGGTAATTATGTCCCAATTTTCAACCGGGAGTAGGCCCCTCCTCAATTTCAATCCATGTGTTCCTAGATGGAATTGACTTTACCTCCATTTCCAGGAGTGGAGCACATGATCCAGGCAGAGCCAATCAGTGTATCCCATTCTTCTAGACACATTTCAAGATACATTACAGCAACTCAGCTGTTAACAGTCAGCATGAATCTCAGAGCTTTTGTGGGACCTATTGAAAAAGACATAGACATGGAAATTCGCAGAGCTACTGTAGTTATCTTGAACCCGCTAAAGGTATGTCTATCTGAGAATGGAGCCAACACAATGTAAGGCAAAGCCCACAGAGGGAAGCAAAATCCTGATGATATCCTTTAAGTACCGAATCCAGCCATTCCTGAAGCTATCCTATCCCTTGGACTTTTTCATTTATGGGCAACTAGTATGTTGTCTTTGGGCTTAAGCCAGAGGGGTTGGGTTTTTTTTTAAAATATATATTCAAAAACTGATAAAGATAAGAAACCATATATGAAATAACTAGTTGAGGGGAAAGATGCTGAGTTTAGTCTTGGTTATGTTGAGTTGGAGGTGTTTGTGAGACATCGTAGTAGAGTGGAGATGTCCAGTAGGAAAGATGTTTAGGAAGTTAGTGACACCTGATAGAGTCTTTGGTAAAGATTTTTAGAAGGCCATGTGGTAATTCATACAAAAGAAATCTCAAAAAAAGTGGTCACATTAGTTGACTTTCTAGGAGAACCAGCTAGACCCAAAGAGTTTGAAGGAGATAATTCTTCAGTTTCAGTTTCTTTAATGATTATTGATCTATTCAGGGTTTATACTTCTGTGATATTCTGATATAATAAGAAATATATATTTAGTCTTCACCTTTGGTTCCTGGCACAGAGCTCCTAAAACCTTTGTAATTTCCTAAGTGAGGGGGGTGCTAGGAGCATCTTTTGTTCTAATATTTGGTCTTTGACCCGATTCCTGACATAGAGCTCCTAAATCCCTTGGAATTTCCTAGATAATAAGACCACCTTTTGTTCTAACAAGGCAACTCTTAGAGGCTTCTGGATGAGGGCCATTCACCAGAAAGACCAAGCCATGATTAGAAGCTTGGAACTCTTAGTTTCACCTCTCATCCTCTGGGGAGGGGAATGAAGCTAGAGACTGAGTTAATTATTGATCATGCCTATGGGATGAAGCCTTTGCAAACATCTCTAAAGTAGGGGGTTTGGAGAGCTTCTAGTTTTGTGAACAAGAACACATAGAGGTTCTGGGAGGGTGGTGTGCCCAAAGAAGGCACAGAAACTCCATACCCATTCTCATATGCCTTGCCTTATGTACCTCTTCATCTGGCTATTCATCTGTATCCTTTATCATATCCTTTATAATAAATTGGTAAATGTAAGTAAGTATTTCTGTGAGTTATGTGAGCTGTCATAGTAAATTATAGAAGGAAGGTGTCATGGGAATTCCTCATTTGTAGTCAAGTCTGCCAAAAGTATGGGTAACCTGGGAACGTAGTACTTGAGACTGGTATGTGAAGTGGAAAGCAGTCTCGTGAGACTGAGGCCTTAACCTATGGGATCTGATGCTAACTCAAGGTAGACAATGTCAGAATTGAGTTGAATTGCAGAATACCCAGTTAGTATTCATCAGAAAACTTAACTGAATTATTATGGGAGAAAAACCTAAACATTTGGTCACAGAGGTGTTGAAAATGTTGTGTGTGTGTGCTTTTCCTTTTCAACTTCTAGATCCAACATTTACAATGTCCATTTTGTCTCCAATTTACCAGTTGTGGTAAACTGAATAATTGGCTTCCCCAAAGATGTCCATATTCTAATTCCTGGAACCTGTGAATGTTAACCTCATATGGCAAAAGGCACTTTGACGATGTGATTAAGTTAAGGATGTTGAGATGGGGAGATTATCCTGGATTATCCAGGTGGGTCCAATGTAATCATACAGATCCTCACAAGAGAGAAGGCCATGTGATGATGGAAACAGAGATTGAGATGATGCACTTGGAAGATGGAGAAAGGGGCCACAAACTATGGGACACAGGTAGCCTCTAAAAGCTAGAAAAGGCAAGGAAAAAGATTCTCTCTTAAGGCCTCCAGAAAGAACAAGGCCCTACCAACACCTTTACCCTGTGAAACTGATTTCAGACTTCTGGCCTCAAAAACTATGAGAGAATAAATAAATTTATGTTGTTTTAAGCCATCAGATTTGTTGTGATTTGTTACAGCAGCCACAGGAAAATAATACATCAGTGTAATGTTGTACATAAAGATTTAACAGTTTTATTAAGATATAATTCACTATCATAAAATTCATCCATTAAAAGTGTAAAATTCACAGATATGTACAACCATCACTGCAGTCAATTTTAGAACATTTTCATTGCCACAAAAAGATGTCTGTGCTCTTTAGCTATCAACTCCCTATTCCTCCATCCCCCATAGCTCTAAGCAACTACTAATCTATTTTCTGTCTATGTAGATTTTCCTGGACATTTTGTATAAACAGAATCACACAACATGTGGTCTTTGTGACTGACAAAATGTTTTCAGGTTTCATCCATGTTATAACGTGTATCAGTACTTCATTTCTTTTTAAAGATGAATATTATTCCATTGTATTGATATACCAATATCAATACATTATACGTCTTCTTTCTAAAGAAGCTGAGAGAAGAAATGAAAGTGTGTGTGTGAGTGTGTGTGTGTGTGTGTGTGTGTATGAGAACTCTCATGAGAGAGAACAAGTTATTTATATGTAGTATATTGTATCTATATATGTATATATCTTTTGTAATATTAGCCTTCTTATTTATGATTTCTGGTTTTCATCATTTGTTCATCTGGGGTCATTTTCTTAGCCCAATAGAGCTTTGCTCCCACTTATCTCCTTTGTTCTGTTATTGGCAAATATATTACATTTCCATTATGTTATAGGTTCAACAACACATTGTATACATATTGTTTCATACAATTACTTTTTTAAAATTTATTTTTAATTGAAGTATAGTTGAATTACAGCGTTGTGTTAATTACTGCTGTACAGCAAAGTGACTCAGTTATACATATATGTACATTCTTTTTCATATTCTTTTCCGTTATGGTTTATCACAGGATATTGAATATAGTTCCGTGTGCTATATAGTAGGACCTTGTTGTTTATCCATTCTATATATACCAGTTTGCATCTGCTAGTCCCAAACTCCCAATTCAACCCTCTCCCACCCTCCACCCCCTTGGCAACCACCAGTCTATTCTATATGTCCCGGATTCTGTTTCCATTTCATAGATAGGCTCATTTGTGTCATATTTTAGATTCCACATATAAGTGATATCATATGATATTTGTCTTTCTCTTTCTGACTTACTTCACTTAGTATGATAATCTCTAGTTGTATCCATGTTGCTACAAATGGCATTAATTCGTCTTTTTATGGGTGAGTAGTATTCCATTGTATATATGTACCACATCTTTATCCATTCATCTGTTGATGGACATTTAGATTGTTTCCATGTCTTTGCTATTGTGAATAGTGCTGCTATGAACATAGAGGTGCATATATCTTTTTGAATTACAGGTTTGTCTGGATATACACCCAGGAGTGGGATTGCTGGATCATACAGTAGTTCTATTTTTAGTTTTCTGAGGAACCTCCATACTGTTTTCCACTGTGACTACACCAACTTACATTCCCACCAACAGTTTAGGAGGGTTCACTTTTCTCCACACCCTCTCCAGCATTTGTTATCTGTAGTTGTTTAATGATGGCCATTCTGACCAGCGTGAGGTGGTACCTCACTGTAGTTTTGATTTGCATTTCATACAGTTACTTTTAGAAACAGTTAAGAGAGGAGAAGAAATATGCTGCCTTTTGAAATTACATAGTTACGTTTATTGGTACTCTGTTTTTTCATATAAATTTGAATTACTGTCGGGGGCCAGTTGTTTGCATCCTAAACTTCTTTTAGTATTTTGTGTAAGGTGGGTCTGCTAGCAACAACTTCTGTTTTAGTTTATTGGGAAATGTCTTTATTTTGCCTTGTATTTGTTGGCTATAGCAATAATATTCTTGGTTGATAGTTTTTTTTCCCTTTGTGTACTTTGGATAAGTTATCCCACTGCTTTTTGGCCTCGAATGATTCTGCTGAGAAGTCAGCTGTTCATCTTTTTGCAGTTCCCTGAATTATTTTTCTTGCTGCAGTCAACATCTTCTCCTAATCTTTGGCTTTCATCATTTTTACTATCATGTGTATATTTGTAGATCTCTTTGCATTTATCCCACTTGGAGCTCATTAACCTTCCTGAATGTGTAGATTAATATTTTCAATAAATTTAGGACCTTTTCAGCCACTGTTTTTTGAATATATTTTCTGCTTTTCTCTCTCTCCTCTCCTGGTTTTCCTGTTACATATATGTTGGTATATTCAAGGATGCCCCATACATCTCTAAAGCTCTGTTCATTTCTTCTCCATCCTTCTTTATGTTATTTGGATTGCATAATCACTATCAATCAGTCTTTAAGTTTGCTGATTCCCTCTTCTTCCAGTTCAAATTTACTATTGAGCCCCTCCGGTGACTTTTTTTTTTTTTTTTAACATTTTTATTGGAGTATAATTGCTTTACAATGGTGTGTTAGTTTCTGCTTTAAAACAAAGTGAATCAGCTATACATATACATATATCCCCATATCTTCTCCCTCTTGCATCTCCCTCCCACCCTCCCTATCCCATCCCTCTAGATGGTCACAAAACACTATGCAGCTGCTTCCCACTAGCTATCTATTTTATACTTGGTAGTATATGTAAGTCCCTGCCACTCTCTCACTTCATCCCAGTTTACCCTTCCCCCTCCCCATGTCCTCAAGTCCATTCTCTTTATCTGCGTCTTTATTCCTATCCTGCTCCTAGGTTCATCAGAACCATTTTTAAATTTTTTTTAGATTCCATATATATGTCTTAGCATGCAGTATTTGTTTTTCTATTTCTGACTTACTTCACTCTGTATGACAGTATCTAGGTCCATCCACCTCACTACAAATAACTCAGTTTCGTTTCTTTTTATGGCTGACTAATATTCCATTGTATATATGTGCCACATCTTTATCCATTCATCTTTCAATGGACACTTAGATTGCTTTCATGTCCTGGCTATTGTAAACAGTGCTGCAATGAACATTGTGGTACATGTCTCTTTTTGAATTATGGTTTTCTCAGGGTATATGCCCAGTAGTGGGATTGTTGGGTTGTATGGTAGTTCAATTTTTACTTTTTAAGGAACCTCCATACTGTTCTCTATAGTGGCTGTATCAATTTACATTCCCACCAACAGTGCAAGAGGGTTCCCTTTTCTCCACACCCTCTCCAGCATTTATTGTTTGTAGATTTTTTGATGATGGCCATTCTGACTGATGTGAGGTGATACCTCATTGTAGTTTTGATTTGAATTTCTCTAATGATTAGTGATGTTGAGCATTCTTTCATGAGTTCGTTGGCAATCTGTATATCTTCTTTAGAGAAATGTCTATGTAGGTCTTCTGCCCATTTTTGGATTGGGTTGTTTGTCTTTTTCATATTGAGCTTCATGAGCTGCTTGTAAATTTTGGAGATAAATCCTTTGTCGGTTGCTTCATTTGAAAATATTTTGTCCCATTCTGAGGGTTGTCTTTTTGTCTAGTTTATGGTTTCCTTTGCCGTGCAAAAGCTTTTAAGTTTCTTTAGGTCCCATTTGTTTATTTTTGTTTAATTTCCATTTTTCTAGGAGGTGGATCAAAAAGGATCTTGCTGTGATTTATGTCATAGAGTGTTCTGCCTATGTTTTCCTCTAAGAGTTTGATAGTGTCTTGCCTTACATTTAGGTCTTTAATCCATTTTGAGTTTATTTTTGTGTATGGTGTTAGGGAGTGTTCTAATTTCATTCTTTTACGTGTAGCTGTCCAGTTTTCCCAGCACCACTTATTGAAGAGGCTGCCTTTTCTCCATCATATCTCCTTGCCTCCTTTATCAAAAATAAGGTGACCACATGTGCGTGCATTTATCTCTGGGCTGTCTATCCTGTTCCACTGATCTATATTTCTGTTTTTGTGCAAGTACCAGACTGTCTTGATTACTGTAGCTTTGTAGTATAGTCAGAAGTCAGGGAGCCTGATTCCTCTAACTCCTTTTTTCATTCTCAACATTGCTTTGGCTATTCGGGGTCTTTTGTGTTTCCATACAAATTGTGAAATTTTTTGTTCTAGTTCGGTGAAAAATGCCCTTGGTAGTTTCATAGGGATTGCATTGAATCTGTAGATTGCCTTGGGTAGTATAGTCATTTTCACAATGCTGATACTTCCAATCTAAGAACATGGTATATCTCTCCATCTGTTTGTATCATCTTTAATTTCTTTCATCAGTGTCTTATAGTTTTCTGCATACAGCTCTTTGGTCTCCTTAGGTAGGTTTATTGCTAGGTATTTTATTCATTTTGCTGCAATGGTAAATGGGAGCGTTTCCTTAATTTCTCTTTCAGTTTTTTCATCATTAGTGGATAGGAATGCAAGAGATTTCTGTGCATTAATTTTGTATCCTGCTACTTTACCAAATTCATTGATTAGCTCTAGTAGTTTTCTGGTAGAGTCTTTAGGATCCTCTATGTATAGTATCATGTTATCTGAAAACAGTGACAGCTTTACTTGTTCTTTTCCAATTTGGATTCCTTTTATTTCTTTTTCTTCTCTGATTGCTGTGGCTAAAACTTCCAAAACTATGTTGAATAAGAGTGGTGAGAGTGGACAACATTGTTCCTGGTCTTGCTCCTGGTCTTAGGGGAAATGATTTCAGTTTTCCACCATTGAGAACGATGTTGGCTTTTGGTTTGTCATATATGGCCTTTATTATGTTGAGGTGTTCCCTCTATGCCTACTTTCTGGAGGGTTTTTCTCATAAATGGGTGTTGAATTTTGTCAAAAACTTTTTCTGCATCTATTGAGATGATCATATGGTTTTTATCCTTCAGTTTGTTAATATGGTGTATCACATTGATTGATTTGCGTATATTGAAGAATCCTTGCATTCCTGAGATAAACCCCACTTGCTCAGAGTGTGTGATCCGTTTAATGTGCTGTTGGATTCTGTTTGCTAGTATTTTGTTGAGGATTTTTACATCTATGTTCATCAGTGATATTGGCCTGTAGTTTTCTTTCTTCGTGACATCTTTGTCTGGCTTTGGTATCAGGGTGATGGTGGCCTCATAGAATGAGTTTGGGACTCTTCCTCCCTCTGCTATATTTTGGAAGAGTTTGAGAAGGGTAGGTGTTAGCTCTTTAAATGTTTGATAGAATTCGCCTGCGAAGCCATCTGGTCCTGGGCTTTTGTTTATTGGAAGATTTTTAATCAGAGTCTCAATTTCAGTTCCTATGATTGGTCTGTTTATATTTTCTGCTTCTTCCTGGTTCAGTCTCAGAAGGTGGTGCTTTTCTAAGAATTTCTCCATTTCTTCCAGGTTGTCCATTTTATTGGCATATAGTTGCTTGTAGTAATCTCTCATGATCCTTTGTATTTCTGCAGTGTCAGTTGTTACGTCTCCTTTTTAATTTTTATTCTATTGATTTTAGTCTTCTCCCTTTTTTTCTTGATGAGTCTGGCTAATGGTGTATCAATTTTGTTTAGCTTCTCAAAGAACCAGCTTTTAGTTTTACTGATCTTTGCTATTGTTTCCTTCATTTCTTTTTCATTTATTTCTGATCTGATCTTTATGATTTCTTTCCTTCTGCTAACTTTGGGGTTTTTTTGTTCTTCTTTCTCTAATTGCTTTAGGTGTAAGGTTAGGCTGTTTATTTGAGATGTTTCTTGTTTCTTGAGGTAGGATTTTATTGCTATAAACTTCCCTCATAGAACTTCTTTTGTTGCATTCCATAGCTTTTGGGTTGTCATGTTTTCATTGTCATTTGTTTCTAGGTATTTTTTGATTTCCTCTTTGTTTTCTTCAATGATCTCTTGGGTTTTAAGTAGTGTATTGTTTATCCTCCATATGTTTGTATTTTTTACGGATTTTTTCCTGTAATTGATATCTAGTATCATAGAGTGGTGGTCGGAAAAGATACTTGATATGATTTCAATTTTCTTAAATTTACTAAGGCTTGATTTGTGACCCAATATATATTCTATCCTGGAGAATGTTCCATGAGCACTTGAGAAGAAAGTGTATTCTGTTGTTTTTGGATGGAATGTCCTATAAATATCAATTAAGTCCATCTTGTTTAATGTGTCATTTAAAGCTTGTGTTTCTTTATGTATTTTCATTTTGGATGATCTGTGCATTGGTGAAAGTGGGGTGTTAAAGTCCCCTACTATCAATGTGTTACTGTCGATTTCCCCTTTTATGGTTGTTAGCTTTTGCCTTATGTATTTGTTTTTGTTTTTGCGGTACGCGGGTCTCTCACTGTTGTGGCCTCTCCCATTGTGGAGCACAGGCTCCGGATGCGCAGGCTCCGGATGTGCAGGCTCAGCAGCCATGGCTCACGGGCCCAGCCCCTCCACGGCATGTGGGATCTTCCCGGACTGGGGCACGAACGCATTTCCCCTGCCTTGGCAGGCGGACTCTCAACCACTGCGCCACCAGGGAAGCCCTTGCCTTATGTATTGATGTGCTCCTATGTTGGGTGCATAAATATTTACAATTGCTATATCTTCTTCTTGGATTGATCCGTTGATCATTATGTAGTGTCCTTCTATGTCTCTTTTAATAGTCTTTAGTTTAAAGTCTATTTTGTCTGATATGAGAATTGCTACTCCAGTTTTCTTTTGATTTCCATTTGCATGGAATATTTTTTTTCCATCCCCTTACTTTCCGTCTGTATGTGTCCCTAGGTCTGAAGTGGGTCTCTTATAGAAAGCATATATACGGGTCTTGTTTTTGTATCCATTCAGCCAGTCTATGTCTTTTGGTGGAGCATTTAATCCATTTACATTTAAGGTAATTATCAATGTGTATGTTCCTTTTACCATTTTCTTAATTGTTTTGGGTTTGTTATTGTTGGCCTTTTCCTTCTCTTGTGTTTCTTGCCCAGAGAAATTCCTTTAGCCTTTGTTCTAAAGCTGGTTTGGTGGTGCTGAATTCTCTTAGCTTTTTCTTGTTGTAAAGGTTTTAGTTTCTCCATCGTATCTGAATGAGATCCTAGCTGGGTAGAGTAATCTTGGTTATAGGTTTTTCCCTTTCATCACTTTAAATGTGTCCTGCCACTCCCTTCTGGCTTGCAGAGTTTCTGTTGAAAGATCAGCTGTTAACTTTATGGGGATTCCATTGTATGTTATTTGTTGTTTTTCCCTTGCTGCTTTTAATATTTTTTCTTTGTATTTAATTATTAACAGTTTGATTAGTATGTGTCTTGGCATGTTTCTCTTTGGAAGCCCCTGTATGGGGCTCTCTGTGCTTCCTGGACTTGATTAACTATTTCCTTTCCCATATTAGGGAACTTTTAAACTATAATCTCTTCAAATATTTTCTCAGACCCTTTCTTTTCCTCTTCTTCTTCTGGAACCCCTATAATTCGAATGTTGGTGTGTTAAATGTTGTCCCAGAGGTCTCTGAGACTGTCCACAATTATTTTCATTCTTTTTTCTTTATTCTGCTCTGCGGTAGTTATTTCCACTGTTTTATCTTCCAGGTCCCTTATCCGTTCTTCTGCATCAGTTATTCTGCTATTCATTCCTTCTACAGAATTTTTAATTTTATTTATTGTGTTGTTCATCTTTGTTTGCTCTTTAGTTCTTCTAGGTCCTTGTTAAACATTTCTTGTATTTTCTCCATTCTATTTCCAAGATTTTGGATCATCTTTACTATCATTATTCTGAATTCTTTTTCAGGTAGACTGCCTATTTCCTCTTCATTTGTTTGGTCTGGTGGTTTTTTACCTTGCTGTTTCATCTGCTGTGTGTTTCTCTGTCTTCTCATTTTGCTTAACTTACTGTGTTTGCGGTCTCCTTTTCTCAGGCTGCAGGTTCATAGTTCCTGTTGTTTTTGGTGTCTGCCCCCAGTGGGTAAGGTTGGTTCAGTGGGTTGTGTAGGCTTCCTGGTGGAGGGCACAGGTGCCTGTGTTCTGGTGGATGAGGCTGGATCTTGCCTTTCTGGTGTGCAGGACTGCGTCCAGTGGTGTGTTTTTGTTTGTCTGTGACCTTATGATTTTAGGCAGCCTCTCTGCTAATGAATGGGTTTGTGTTCCTGTCTTGCTAGCTGTTTGGCATAGGGTGTGCAGCACTGGAGATTGCTGGTCGTTGAGTGCAGCTTGTTCTTAGCATTGAGATGGAGATCTCTTTGAGAGCTTTCGCCATTTAATATTACATGGAGCTGGGAGGTCTCTGGTGGACCAATGTCCTGAACTCGGCTCTTCCACCTCAGAGGCACAGACCTGACACCCGGCCAGAGCACCAAGACCCTGTCAGCCACATAGCTCAGAAGAAAAAAAGAAATAAAGAAAGAAAAAAATAAAATAAAAAAGTTATTAAAATAAAAAATTATCAAAAATAAAAAAATTAAAAAGTAATAAAAAGAAAGAAAGCAACCAAACCACAAACCAAATCCACCAATGATAACAAGCGCTAAAAACTATACTTAAAAAAAAAAGTAACCCCCCCCCAAAAAACCCCCCCAAAAACGGACAGACAGAACCCTAGGACAAATGGTAAAAGCCAAGCTATATAGACAAAATCACACAAAGAAGCACACACACACACACTCACAAAAAGAGTAAAAGGAAAAATATATATATCGTTGCTCCCAAAGTCCACCACCTCAATTTTGGGATGATTCATTGTCTATTCAGGTATTCCACAGACGCAGGTACATCAAGATGATTGTGGAGATTTAATCCGCTGCTCCTGAGGCTGCTGGGAGAGATTTCCCTTTCTCTTTGTTCGCACAGCTCCTGGGGTTCATCTTTGGATTTGGCCCCGCCTCTGTGTGTAGGTCGCCTTAGGGCGTCTGTTCTTCGCTCAGACAGGACGGGGTTAATGTCGCAGCTGATTAGGAGGCTCTGGCTCACTCAGGTCGCGGCGGGGGGGGCGGGGCCGTGGCACGGGGGAGAGACGGGATCAGAATGCAGGGTGAACCTTCAGCGGCAGAGGCCGGTGTACGTTGCTACAGCCTGAGGCACGCCGTGTGCCCTCCCGGGGAAGTTGTCCCTGGATCACGGGACCCTGGCAGTAGCGGGCTGCACAGGCTCCCTGGAGGGGAGGTGTGGACTGTGACCTGTGCTTGCACACAGGCTTCTTGGTGGCTGCAGCAGCAGCCTTAGTGTCTCACGCCCGTCTCTGGGGTCCGCGCTGATAGCCGCGGCTCGCGCCCGTCTCTGGAGCTCGTTTAGGCGGTGCTCTGAATCCCCTCTCCTTGCGCACCCCGGAACAAGGGTCTCTCGCCTCTTAGGCAGGTCCAGACCTTTTTGCTGATTCCCTCCCGCCTAGCCGTGGCGCACTAGCCCGTTCAAGCTGTGTTCACGCAGCCAACCCCAGTCCTCTCCCTGGGATCCGAGGGAAGCCTGAGCCTCAGCTCCCAGTCCCCGCCTGCCCCGGCGGGGGAGCCAGACAAGCCTCTCAGGCTGGTGAGTGCCGGTTGGCACCGATCCTCTGTGTGGGAATCTCTCTGCTTTGCCCTCCGCACCCCTGTTGCTGTGGTCTCCTCCGTGGCTCCGAAGCTTCCCCCCTCCGCCACCCGCCGTCTCCACCCGCGAAGGAGCTTCTAGTGTGTGGAAACCTTGCCTCCTTCACAGCTCCCTCCCAGAGGTGCAGGTCCCGTCCCTATTCTTTTGTCTCTGTTTTTTCTTTATTCTTTTGCCCTATGGGGTACGTGGGGAGTTTCTTGCCTTTTGGGAGGTCTGGGTTCTTCTTCCAGCGTTTAGTAGGTGTTCTGTAGGAGTTGTTCCACATGTAGATGTATTTCTGATGTATTTGCGGAAAGGAAGGTGATCTCCACATCTTACTCTTCCGCCATCTTGAAGGTTTCACCCCTCTGGTGAATTTTTCACTTCAGTTGTGCGTTTCAAGGCCAGAATTTCCATTTGGTTATTTAAAATGATTTCTATCTCCTTACTGATATTTTCTTTTGGATGTGACATTGTTATACCTTTCTTTACTTTTTAAATCATAAAGTCTGTTAGTTATTAGAAAATGTTTATAATGGCTACTTTGAGGATTTTTTCTGTTAAATTTGACTTCTGTTTTTTCTCACAGGCAGTTTCTGTTACCTACTTCTTTTTTCAGTGCATGAGTCATTCTTTCCTGTTTCTTTGCTTGTCTCATAATTTTGTTGTTAGAAACTGGACATTTTAGATAATATATTGTAACAATTCTGGTCCTCACCCTTCAGAACTTATTATTATTTGCTTGTTTACTTATTTATTGACTGACTATATTATTTTAGTGAAATATGTCTCTCTTTCTGCAGTATGGAGCCGCTGATGTTGCTCCTAAAGGGATACAACTTGGGTATGCCCACAGCCACCCTGGGAAGACTGGATTTGGCAGTGCTATTTTGGTCTGTATCTTTCCTTGGTCATACCCAGCTGTTAAACTCCACCAATTGCTGGCTGATTACTCTATTTCAACAGTGCCTTGGGACATAGATTGCTCTAAAAACTGACCCAATAACATTTGGGCTCCAAAGGATAGTTCCTGAGGTCAGTGTTTGAGATATGTTCTGACCCCAGGAAGGTTCCTTCCAGCTGTCTGTTTTCCTATTTCTTTCTAGCAAACCATCCAACTTACATTTTAGCCTATATCTCCAATGAATCTATCAGTTTCCTTCCAATTGCTTTTTATCACACCTCAATTGTCTTTGAGAGTGCCTTTAGCCTTGAACTTCTCCATGCTCTGTTGGAAATGAAGTCAATTCCTTTGGGAACAAATTCTGAGTCCTCTGTTTTATAGCTTGATTTTCTCTCTGGGCAGAATCTCTGAGCCACAGCTCTAGTGCTGGGGATGGGGACAGTGGCACACCTCTCTACGTGACACTCCCACTTTAGGAGCTGAGCTCTTGGTGGAGAGGAGGCAACAGCCCCAGTTCTCCTTGGCTTTCCTCTCCTTGTGTTGGGACCTCCATATCATGAGCCAGGGAAAGGGCAACTGGGGCCCCAATAGTCTCAGTGGCACAAAGGTAGAACCTCCATTCCATGAGTGGGGGCTGGGTAGAAGAAAAGAGCCCCCATCTCAACCATATTTCAGAAAAGGTGGCAGATCTTCCAGCTTCAAGGAGACACATCTAATTTCTGGCATCAGAGTCAAGGCAGAGTAGGCATGACTGGTCTATAAATGAGTTAGCATTCTGGATAGTTCTTAGACTCAGGAAGTGGGATTCCCCAGAGGACAGCTACTAAACTTTCTGATAATCTGAGTAGATAGATCTTAGTGTTACACTGAAGCTTCTTTCTAAGATGATTAAGACTGTTCTACACTCTCTTCCATTAAGTACCTCTCTTTTAGTAATTACTAATAGATTATTGTTCACATCTCAAACAGGACAAAACCAGTTATAAAAGGTTGCTGGTTCTCTTTGATTTCCATAACTTCTTACCCGCTTGCTACTAGAATTCTCATATCCTAATTTGGAAGACTTGTTGATATGCATAGCTCTTTACCTATTTTCTAGTGTATTCCACTCTTTTATTTCTTATGGATTCTGATTGCCTTACAATGAATTTCCTTGTCCCACTAGCTTGTATCACTGTGGAGTTCAGAAATGTCAGCCCCTAGAGCTCTACCCATCTATCTCTATTCCCAGTTTAATTATGCTACAGAGAATGGTAGCACTATCTGATTGGGGAGGGAGTGAAACATCCCAGGCTGTCTTATACATCAACTCTGAATCAACCAAGGCCAGCCAAGTCAAACTTTAAAGGTAAAAACCTGGACTGGATAGATTGTTTTGTTATATATTTTTGTCTATATGCCTCTGCAAATTGTGTATAGGTTTTATCTGCCATTTGGCTGGTAGACTTTTTTATAGTATTCAGATCATAGATGAACACTACTTGTTTCCAGGACTATTGAAATTTTACCTTACTCAATGGGTTTTAATTAGTGTTTCTATAGTAGGAGAAGGAGGTGAAAAAGAGAGATTGCTAGCTTTCTACCATAACTATAAGGTTTAGATTTGGATACTCTTCTATTGCAGAGATCGTAATGTTCCTCCAAATTTCCCAATAGTCTTATAGTTGGGTTGAGTCATATAACCAATTATGGACAATGGGCAATGGGTAAAAAGGACCTGTGTTTTAGATGAAGCTTAGAAGAACCCACAGCTCTCTTTTTCTTTGCTCTGTTGACCAAGAAGGCCATTAGAATCTCCATTATACTGGATCCCTGGAACAGACACCCTGTTGACCCAAGTGATTGGAGCTCCCTGACAAGTAGTGTGAGCCACAATGAACCTTTTTTTTTTTACAAGCTAATGAAACTTCTGGGGTGGTTTGTTACTACAGTTGCTTATCTAGATTAGTGTGTCTTCTTTCTATATACCTAAACTCAGATTCCATCAAAAAGTTGATGGCAAAATAAAAATCTCTCCAGATTACTTGGTAGTTTCGCAAAGTTGAGTATATTGTATATCTTTATTAGTTGAAAAAATGAATAGAGATGGCAGAGAGGTTATTCTTAATAGGACAGGATAGTGGATTTTGCACATGTCCTGTGCTGTATATTAGCCTTGCTTTTTAATGAATACAATAGTGAGGTAAGTATCTTTATCAGTGTTTATTCTCCAGTTTAAGAGGGCCCTCTTGATTTAAAATGATAGGGCTCTTCTACTTGAAATATTTCAGTGAGTGATTCCTTTTTACTTGACATCTCCCTGTTATGTTAGGTTTAGTCAATGTGTGATGAGAGATTGTATAGATAATCACAGGTATTAACCAAAGTCTTTACTCCTCCCTCCATTTTTTTCATTTGTTTTATTCTGTATTAGCACCTCAACCTCTCAGAAGATTGTAAGGGGAAAGAAAAGAAATGGAACTCTTTTCTTATATACTATATTCCTTTTTCATATATACTTTTCCTATATTATTTCCTATAATAACTCTGATCTTAAAAGGGTACCTCAGGATGTTGTTTCATCTATGTAAGAGTTTTGGGAGTGTGTACACGCACGTGCGTGCCTGTGTGTGTGTGTGTGTGTGTGTAAGAGATAGAGAGAGGGAGGCAGGGAGGGTGGGAGCGAGCAAGGGAGGGAGGGTGGGAGGGAGGGAGAGAGGGAAAGGGAAGGAGAGAGAGAGAGAGAGGGAGGAGAGAGATTGGGAATTTAAAATGGATTTTTACAAGGTATTCACATTTTCTGATTCTAGAAATTTTGGGTTGCCTCTATATACACCAAGAGTTGTGGTCCTTTACTAACTGAAAATATCCTCCATAATAACAAAAAAATCTTTACTTTCAAGTGGTATAGTGACTGTGCTAATTTAATAATAAGATTATTTGAAGATGTTGGCAATTAGAGAAATCCCTTTGCTGAGAAAAATTAAACATGTATGTTTTACACCTGTGGCAAATAAAGTACAATTATTGTTTGCCTTTGAACTTAATCAAAATAAGCTTTAAATTTATTAGGCATATGATTATTTTTCTAAAATATAAGAGATCATTCTTTTCAGTATGTGGTTTAAATCATGAAAGCATGGTTGTTTCTCAGCAATTCCTTCAAAACTTGGGGCTTCTGTGTTTAGAGGAATCCTAGAGGCCAATCCAGGGGTTGAAGTATGGACAATACCTCTATCAATTCAAGTTTCTTCTTATTTAGTAAGAGATGTTTTCTGAGATGGAAGAGATTGGGTAGATTCTGTGTTATAGAGATGAATATAAAATTCTATTTTTTTACCTAAAAAACTCTATGGGACCAACTATACTCCAGTAAAAATTTAAATAACAACAACAACAAAACTCTATGGGAAAAGTTTGAGGAGACTCAGTGAAAGGTATAAAATGGACTTAAATGGAAGAATCTCAATGACATAATGTTGAGTGAAGTAAGAATATATACATTATGGTTCCATTTGTAAAATATTTTTAAAAATGAAATTAAACGATATATTATTTAGGGACGTGTGGTTAGTAAAAGCATAATGAAAAAAGCATGGGAATGGTGAACACAATATACAGAGTAGAGGTTACTTTGGGGTAAAGGGAAGAGGGCTGCAATTAGGGAGATGTGTATGGATGCTTCTAAGCCACTTTTAATGCCATAGTCCTAAAGTTGAGTGGTGGATACACAGATGTTCATTTTTATTCCAGTTTTCAAAACTGTACATATGTTTTTTACACTCTTAGAATTGTGCCACATTTTACTATCAAATAAAAATGACAGTAAGTTCAATATGAATTTATGATGTGATATGGCTTCTCAAAAAAGTTAATTACTCTTGTACATGGTATTATAAGAAGTCTGGAATTGAGGTAATTGAGGGTATTTCTCTATCTAGCCCTGATTATACCATGCTTTAGTACTTTGTTAAATTCTATGTATCCCACTTTAATAGTGATACAGATAATTTAGAGTGTGTTCATGGGACAGTGACAAGGCTGGTGATAATTTTTGGAACCCTGCCACACGTGGGAATAATTGAATAAGGAATTGAGAAGAGCAAAATTGAAGAAGAGAAGAAAGTGATCCACTGGGACACAAGTTTTTCTATATTTGAAAGGCAGGCATGTGAATAAGCTTAGATTAATCCTACATATGCCAAAGCATAGAATCAAAATCAATAGCTTGTTGCTGCAAGGAAATAGAGTTTGTCTTAACAGAACCAAAAATTTTCTAATCATTACATTTGTTCAATGAGTTGCCTTGAGAAGTAGTGGGTTTCCCACTGGTGGTGGTATTATAGGGTAGGTTGTATGTCTGCTGGTGAGATATTATTAGGAGGTGGCCCTAAAAGCCCTCTGGACCCTAAGATTCTTAGAAGGTTTCCAGAAGTCTTCAGTCACCCTGAAGTTTATATTCAGTATCTCCTACTTGAGTGGCATCATAGCTTAGTGACTAAGGGCACAGACTCTGGGATCAGATTCCCGGGGGTGAATCCTGGCTTTGCCAATTACCATCTATGTAACTTTGAGCAAGTTACTTAACCTCTCTGTGCCTTCTTTCTGCAATCTGTAAAATGGTATCTATCTCACAAAGTTGTTATAAGACTTAAAAGCGTGACACGTAGTAAACTCCACTAAATATTTTTTTAAATAAATAATTTCTTCTAAAGATCAGTTGCTCAGTTTACTTTGAATTAGTTATATTTGTGCTTTTGCTTTAAATGAAAAACTCCTTTTCCCTCTATTCTTATGGGTACATATTTTTAATTATCTCCTGATTTACAAGGGAACTGGAGATTTTTTAAAATCTGTGGGCTCTAAAACTCAAGCAATTCCAATGAGTATAGAATTTTTAACTAAAAAAGCTCTTAACTTGACTTGAGTGGCTTTAGAATAGCTTTATTACATAATCACAAGGCCACAGAGCCCAAAGAGAACCTTGAGAAGATAATCCAGTCTCTCTTCTTACTCTTGGAATTAGGTACCTTGTCTGCCAAGTTACTTTGTCTTCGAGGGATTGCTGTAAATCCTGTCCCATTGTTGAACCTTTATATGGCTCATCCAATCATCACTAGTAGGAGGTGGATTGTCTGTTAAAAGTTAATGATGGTGAGCTGGGAGTCTGTTGTTTTCTGTTTATGCACAGCAGTGGAAGGAGAAAATCTATTTTTAAATCAAAATGTAACTTTTTACATTGGAAGCTTAAATTCTTGACACACCATGTCCTGCTTTTGAAAGGGCAATTTGTGGGATAAGGAATGTCATGGTGATGTTCTGGAGGCCACAGCAGGCATATTTTCTGGTCATAAGTAGAAAGCAATGATTAAATTCAGGTTTCCTTTCTAGGAGATGCAAAAATAAAGCAAGAATTATTAAATTTAGGTTTTTAATGAGAAGGAAAAAAAAAAAAGGAAAGAAAATGAGGACGGATGAAAGGAGGAGGCTGTTTCTTCCTAGACCGGATATACATGGGTACATTTCCTGCTAATGATTCATCTTGGTTGGGAGGGGGCAGGAGACATGGAGACACAAGTCCATGAGGAACAGAGTATACTTGGGCAGAAGTGAGACTTAGACCTTGATTATTACCTAAGATTCATATAAGCTTCGACAAATATGCTGTTGTTTTGTTCCAAACTTGGAGTCATACCCATTCTGTATTCTCTGGAATGGCCTGAGCATTGTGCCACCTCTGTTGGAAGTAGATGAAGGCAGCTCTGAGTGGCTCTAGATGACTCTGGAGATCAGCCTGCTTATTAGGGCTTTCTGGGTTTGATACAACTTAGTATATCAGTCAGGATAAGATGGGTAATGCTGCTGTAACAAAGTACCCCCAAATCTTGATGGCTTATAATCTGAGAGGTTTATTTTTCCTTATACTACATGCTTCCCCTGCCTCTATCCTTTCTTCACAAATCACTAGGGGCTGGAGGAGTAGGTGTTCTATGTCTTCCTGTCTTGTTGGTACTTCCTCTACGTCACAATCTTCTCCTTGCTGTAGGGAGTAATTCTCTTGGGTTATAATAGTTAATGACTGTCAGGAAACAAGAGTAATGGGAAAGAGCAAAAAAGGGAACATTGGTTTAATATTTACAAAATATTAACCCCATTAAATTAGTAATTAAGCTGAAAATTTCTAAATCCAAATATGAGAGCTATTAGAAAAACGATTAATTGAATATAGAGAGAAATAAAGGTTGACTGCTAGATTTGCGGCCTATGTGACCTAATTGGTGGATGGCAATGCCTTTCAATGAGATGAGAGTATTGGGAGATGGAGGAAGGTTCTGAGGGAGAAAGTCAAGAATTCTGTTAATATTTGCTAGCTTAAGAAGGTATAATTATGGGTGATTGTTTCTTTTTCTGCCTTTTTTTTTTTTTGGTCCTAAGTTTTTCTTAAAGAGGCTTTAATAGTAAAAATAATTTAATGACCAAAATAAATATGTAGGTTACATTCTGATTTCTGTGTCTGGGACATCCACTGGTTCTAAGGCTCCATCCCAGCCTGTGTTGGATCCAATCCGAGAATGAGGAATGTTGCTGGAGGAGCTTGGGATGAGCTTCCTGTGGTTTCTTAGATGCTTCTTGCTGGGTAGACAGGGCAGGGCGTATGGCTCAGGTTGCCAGGATGGTGTTAAATGCCTCCATTTGGTGCAGAGTGGCTTGATGGATGCTTTTGAACCTTTTTTTTAATGCTTCTCAGCTTGAAAATGTTTCCAATTTCCAACTTTTTCATGGGAATTTATTGAACATAAGTAAGTCAAACGTTTTTCTCATTAACTGGAGAACTTAATCATGTAGCATGACAAAGGAAAGAAAGACAGAAAGGATTCACAGTTCCCAAGAATGGGCAATTCCCTTGAAGGGATGGATCATTCAGTGAAGCTGTTTGGCCTGGGTTTTCTCTGAGTTTATTGTTTTCTTCATTTTGGCCCAATTAAGACTTTGAGTGTTTCTGACTACCTTCCCTGACCCTATCACTCTTTCTAGGCCTTGTGGTCTGAATACAGGTCTATCCAAGGAACTCATGGGGCCCTTGACAAATGCCCTTTGACCTCCAACTCATTTTTAGAAAGGTAAATTTTCTTGTAAGGAAAAATGAAGCTTGTGTACAATGCAGACCAACCTGATTAACTAGGGTCATGGTGGTTTGTGCTTTCTGTTTGTTTCAACTGTTGCTATTGAAAAATCTTATAGAAGAATTTAGTTATTTTCCTACTTTAGTAAATAGATTTACTTTTTCTATGGCAAATGAGAATTATGATTGTGTTACAATGTAAATATGGAAAGGGTAGGCAATAATTAAGTAGTGATAGGACATACACAAGACATGTTTTCAAGTATTTCTTCTATAAGCTCTTCATTCATTCCTTTATTCCTCTATGCTTTTTATATACTGGTATTCAACTGAGTGCTCAGAATTATTTTTAAGAATGGTGGAGAATATTAAGATCAAGTCCCTGATCTTGGGCTGCTTACAAGCTAGTGGGAAAGAAAAGACGTATACTTGGGAAAATAGATACCAGTACCTGGCAAAATATGACCAGTGCGACAGGAGCAAAGCAGAGAGAAATAAAGCTATAGAAGTTCAGCAAGGGTGCAGGCCCTGTGGACAGCATGATTTGAGAAATCTTCTTGGAAGAAATGGAATGGGAGTTGAGATGTGAAGTCTGGATTAGCCGAGAGGGCAGTGGGGAGGGAGTTTTCAGGGAGTGAAGAAGCAAAGGCAGTGAGAGGAAAAAGTACAGCACATGTTTGGGCGGGGCACAGGGCAACAGCATGAGTACATCAATGTGTTTGGAGCAGAAACCTTCCCACCCCCACCACTAATTCTATTAGCTAAAGAGTTCATTGAGTTGAAGTAGAATAAAGCCTCAGTTCCTTACTTACCCTCTGAGCCTCAGTTTCCTTGTTTGTTAAATGGAGTTAATCATATCTACCATCCATGGATGACATAAGGATTAAATGAAATACGATACTAGAAGCAAAGTGCTAAGTAGGGTTTCTTGCACTTTTTCATCCTCGTTCACTCAGTTCCTAGAGTTCAGCTAAATCCCAGTGCCATTATATTATAAAGAAATCTCTCGCTCCTCCTTACAGATAATTTAAATTTTACTTTGCACTTCTCTAGACCAGTTTCTAGTCAACTTCTGGTTTAGGAGAATTTTCTTGGCATAAGCCATTTCAATGTGAAAGGAGACCAGTGCCACATTCAAGAGCTTTAAATAACTCATCACTAAATATTGCAGGGTGGCTGTACCGTAACAAGCTAAAAGGGAGTAGTTGGAGATATGATAATTCTTTTTGCAATTATATCAACATCCTCCTTGACATAAACTTCACAGTAAACAATAGGCAAAATAAATGTCATTACTCTGAAGAATTCAATTAAAAACTGACTGTTACTGCATTTGATCCCTAGAGGAAGGTGACTCAGGTCTGGGAAGAAGGAGCACTGTACTGAATCTAATCCCCATGCCATGTTAGAGTTGTTTACACCAGCTTGAGTGGTTGTGATGGGGTCGTCTGCATCATCTGGTTCTTGTCCTCTGACTCACTGTTTCTGCTGTGGGGTTAACTCCCTGCAGTGGAAAAGGGGGGAGTTACTTTCCAGACCATATGCAATAGAAAACAGCAGATTGACTTAGGTTACGGTGGAAGCTGAAAGCACATAAACTTTAGACTCCCAGAGGATAACCTTGGAAAATTCTTTTAAATAGCATCCTCATAGAGGTGTCTAATTTTCAAGATCTATCTTGAAACCTTAAGTTTCCAAAGTTAGTTTATGGAAAAAGGTTGAGCGAGGACAAATGGTACAAGGTATGCAATTTTACTGCCTTTGCTTACATTTTTCAGTTTAGAGAAGCTGGAAAAAAGAATGCCTCCCTTTGATTTGCTGTAATTCTGCCTGGGCTAGGGCATATGACCATGTTCATGTGTGTATAGGAGATTCTTGGACTTCAACTCTGTAAACTTGGGTTTCTGTGGTCCTATATTAGACAAGCTAATGTTAAAGAGTTTGAATGAGCCAATGAAACTGTAAAGCTGGAAATGCATGTGTTTCCAAGTTGGATTAGACAAGGCTCCCCTTGACACATAACCCTGACAACCCATGGATTTGTTGATTAATGGTGGCCTTAAATTCACAGTGTACCTGGATTATACTTAGAACTGTTAGAGAAGAATCTAGTTTTCCTCCCTAACTCATTCATCATAAACTTACTGAGCAACTACTATGTACCAGGCATGTGTTAGAGGCTAGGGATCGAAAAATGAAAAGGACACAGTCTTGTGGGAATTTATAGTCCAGTGGAGAGAACTGTGTGTAAATAGTTATGGAACAATGTGATAAGTGTTATGATAAAGGAATCTGTAGTGAGCTATGGTAGCAAAGAGGAGAAAACATTTAAATCCATTGATGGTTGGCAGGAGAGGTCGGACTCTGTAGAAGAGCTGACCCTATAGTAGGTCTTGTAGGATGAGAAGGAGAAGGCAGGTACTACAGGCAGTGGGAGGAAGAACAGAGTTGCACAGAAGAAGCATGCTGGGCCCGTACAGGCAGAGGGAAAAGCATGGCCCTGCAGGGATGGGCGGGCTGGTGGGGGATATACAAGTTAGACGATTAAATACATTAGCCCTCACTTCTTTTAATTCCTATAGGGTAAATAACCCAACCCAAAATGAAGCAGAAATATCATCACAGAGATCTGCAAATTAATTGGCTGATAGGTCCCAAAAGATAAGAAAAGAGAAATGGGAAAGAAGAAATAGACTTTAGGTGAGAGCACGAGCAAGCAAAAGTGGATGAGTCAGGGAGTTCTGGCAGAAAACATGCCATATTTGGAAGAGTTGAACTGATTTATGAATGGACTATTTCAGGGGTAAGTTAAGGGAACCAACAAAGGATGGTGAAGCATCCTGGGACTAGCAATAGCAGGAAGCCATTACCACTTTTGGGTCTGAAAGGGCAAGGGGAGAAAATGGTGTTATTGCAGCCCAGGGAGAGCTGGAGCCATGAGGGATAAGCAGCTGTTCAGGAGCAGTGGCTGTAAAGAAACACAGAACTACGGAGAAGCAGGGAGCAGGCAGGGAATGAATACCCCAAACTCAGATTCCTTTCATCCTCTGATACAGGCCAAATCAATGGCAGCCGGAGTATAAGGGAGCCCAGATGATGAATTCTATAGAGATCAGCCCTTAGGTTGCTTCTCAGCCCCCAATACTACTCTCTGTGGTAATTTATATTAATGATATAATAAAGTTGTTCCAATGACACTCCATTGGATTCCCTTACCCCTGCCTCAAACCAAGCTGTTAGTTCTCACACTTGCAGAACGCAATCTCTGTTTCTATTATAATAGCCCTGATTTCATTCTTCTTCAGAGTCTAACTAGTCATGCACATGTCAGTACCCACATTAGGGTGTCACATCTTATACAAAATGCTTGTGTTGTACCACCCAGAGACTCAGCCCCACTTCAGGATCAAGGCATTCGTTTCCCTAGATACTGGGAAAGTTTGCTATTGACAGTTCATAGTTGATAGTTCCCTCCTTGGAAACTGTCCTCACCCAGGATTATGCCTTCTCCTTGGGGTAGCTTCCATTTAAAGACTGGCTGATGCAAGGGTACAAAGGCCCAACGCTTTTGCTTCAACTGGAACCGCTCTGTAGGTCCATCCCAGAACTCCCCAAGGGCTTGGCAGAGGCCTTTTTTGAGACTATATGGCCCTCTGACCAATCTTGCTTCTTTTGCTCCTTCACAGGTCATACTCTCAGGAGCACTTCCCAGTAAAACTTCTGCAGGTAAATCTTCCTTATTTACTAATGTTTCTCCATATCCCTAGTACAGTGTTTCACACATCCTAAGATATTAATCAAAAATGATTGTTGAATCAATGAAATAAATGGGTTATGTGACATTCATTCCTTCATTCATTTATGGAGGTACAATTTACATACAAAAAAATTCAGCCTTGGTAAGTGTATAGCTGATGTGTTTTGCCAAATATATAAAATCATGTAACCTCTACCACATCCAAAATATAGAGTATTTCCATCACTACAAAAAGATCTTTCATAGTCCTTTGCAGCTAATCGCTTCACACCAAGCCTCTGGCAACCACTGATCTGTTTTCTGTCCCCACAGTTTGACTTTTCTAGAATATCATATAATGAACTCATATGGTATGTAGTCTTTTCTGTCTAGCCTTTTCACTTAGCACAGTGCTTTTTATTTTTTAAGTCTGGTTTTCTGAGGTACATACACTAAATTTCAGCTCTTATAGGTGTATAGTTCTATGAATTTTGAGAAACAATAGCTATGTTTCCACCACCACAATCAAGATATAAAATATTTCCATCACCCCAGTTATTTAATTTGTTTATTCATTAGAAAAATTTTACTCATATTTATAGATGTAAATGGTATCTTATTGTAGATTTAATTTGTATTATAGATTTAATTTGTATTTGTAATTTGTACAAATACAAAAATTTGTATTTTTGACTAATAATATTAAAAACTTAACAAGTGCTTCTTTGCCATTGAAATTTCTTTGGTGAAATGTTGGTCCAAATTGTTTGCCTTGCCTATTTTTAAGTTGTGTGTGGGCGTGTCTTTTTCTTATTTTTGAGAGTTGTGACTTCAACCAAACACCACTGTTTTCCAAAATTTTTTATATATTGTATTTTCATTTTTATTGAAGATATTTTCTAATCCATTATTTTACTTCCTTTTTGACTTATAGATTATTTAGAAGTGTGTTGTTTAATTTCCAAATTTGAGGATCTTCAGATTCCTTCTTTTATTAATTTACAGTTTCATTTTCTGTGATCGGAAAACATTCTTTCTGTGATTTAATCCTTTTAAATGTGTTGTTCCATGGCCCAGAATATGGTCTATCTTGGTGAATGTTCCATATGTTTTTGAAGAATATGTTCTGCTGTTGTTAGATGGAGTGCTCTATAATTGTCAGTTAGGTCAATTTAGTTTATAGTGTTATTTAGATCGTCTATATCATTAACTGATTTTTTTTTCTAGCTTAATCTTTCAAAAATTTAATTAATTAGTTTATTTTTGGCTGTGTTGGGTTTTCGTTGCTGTGCGCAGGCTTTCTCTAGTTGCGGCGAGCGGGGGCTACTCTTCGTTGCGGTGCGCGGGCTTCTCATGTTGCAAAGCACAGGTTCTAGGCATGCAGGCTTCAGTAGCTGTGGCACGTGGGCTCTAGCACACAGGCTTAGTAGTTGTGGCGCACGGGCTTAGTTGCTCCGTGGCATGTGGGATATTCCCAGACCAGGGGTCGAACCTGTGTCTCCTGCATTGGCTGGTGGGTTCTTAACCATTGAGCCACCAGGGAAGCCCCTCATTAACTGATTTTTCTGTCTACTTGTTCTATCGGTTACTGAGAGAGAAGTGTTGAAGTCTCCAGCTATAATTGTGTATTTCTCAATTTCTCATTTCAGTTCTAAAGTATTTTGAAGGTGTGTTATTAGGTGCATATACATGTAGAGTTGTTCTTTCCTTTTCATGAATTTACCCTTTTATCATTATGTAATATCCTTAGTGTGTTAATATACCTTATTCTGATGTCTGCCTTTTCTGGTATTAATCAGTTCCCTTTGATTGGCAGTATAATTTTTTTATTGTTTTACTTTTTACTTATCTGTATCTTTATATTTAAAGCAGATTTATTGTAG
The DNA here is from genome assembly GCF_005190385.1 of Monodon monoceros. Classification (NCBI taxonomy): domain Eukaryota; kingdom Metazoa; phylum Chordata; class Mammalia; order Artiodactyla; family Monodontidae; genus Monodon; species Monodon monoceros. Next base: position 81,536,372 of record NW_021703783.1, read on the forward strand.
ACAACATATAGCTGGGTCTTGCTTTCTTATCCAACCTGATAATATCAGTCTTTTAACTGAACTATTAATTTCAATTTTATTTAATGTAATTCTTGATATGGTTGGGTTTAAATATACTAACTGCTACATGTTTTCTACTTGTTTCATTGGGTCTTTGTTCCTGCTTTCCTTTTTAGTGCCTACTTTTAATTGAATATTTTTTATTCATTTATTTTCATAATCAGCTTATTTATTGGTTGCTCTAGGATTTAAAATGAACATCTTTAACTTATCACAGTTTACTTCCAAATATATCACTTCACAAATGGAGTAGAAACCTTACCAAATACACTACCATTTTCTTTCTTTTGATCTTTGTGCTGTTTTTAGATTTTTTTTTTCTTTTGCATGTATTATCAACCCCACGAACATATTATTACTATCATAGTAATAGGGAGTCAATTATATTTTAAAGAATTTCAACATAAGAAAAATGTCTTTTATATTTAACTTCATTTTTACAATTTTCAGTGCTCTTTATTCTTTTATAAGGATTCAGTTTTCTATCTGGTATAATATTTCTTCTGCCTGAAGAACTTCTTTTAATATTTTTTGTAATGCAAGTCTCCAAGCAATGAATTCTCTCAGCTTTTGTTTGTCTGAGAAAGTCTTTATTTCAACTTTATTTTTAGAGACATTTTTTCAGAATATATAATTCTAAGTTGACAATTTTGTTTCTTTCATTACCTTACAGGTGTCCTATTATCCCCTGGATTATATAGTTTGACAAAAAGTCTGCTGTAATTCTTATCTTCCACTGTAAGTAGTGTTTCTTTTCTTTTTCTCTGCCTCAAGATTTTTCTCTTTATCTTTGAATTACAGCAGTTTTACTACAATTTTTTTATAGCTGTGGCTTTTTTTAAAAATTGTATTTATCTTGCTTAGGGTTTTCTGGGATTCTTTGATTTGTTTTTGCCTTTTATTTATTTCAGAAAATTCTTGACCATTACCTCTTCAAATGTTTCTTATGTTCTCTCTTCTTATTCTAAGAATACAATTATCGAATAGATTATCTAAAAATTCTGGAAGAAAACCAAACAATCTATTCTTTTTCTCTCATTTTCCTCTTGCCTTTCATTTTGGATAGTTTCTATCTATCTCCAAGGTCATTAATTATTTCCTCTGCTGTGTCCAGTCTGCAGATAAACCTGTCAAAGGAAAAAAAATATGTTTAGTATTGCCATCTGGATTAGTTTCCTATTTTTGCTGCACCAAATTACCACAAACTGTGGCTTAAAACTACGAACTTTATTATATTAAAGCTTTGGAGGTCAGAAGTCCAAAATGGGTCTCAGTTGGCTAAAATCAAGGTGCTAGTAGGCTGTTTTCTTTCTGGAGGCTGTAGAGGAGAATCCATTTCCTTTTTCCAGCTTCTAGAAACTGCCTACATTCCTTGATTCATGGCCTTTTCCTGTATCTTCAAAACTAGCAACATAGCATCTTTAAATCTCTCTCTAACCTCTTGCCTCCCTCTTTCACTTAAAAGAACCCTTGTGATTATATTGGGCTCAACTGGATAACCCAGGATAATATAGCCCCATCTCACTATCGTTAACTTACTTACATCTGTGAAGTCCCTTTTGCCATGTAAGGTAACAGGTCCAGGTTATTAGGAAGTGGACATCTTTGGGGGATCCATTATTCTGCTGACCACACAACATTATTCTCTTTTATGATTTTTATCTTTAGTGGGTTGAATAGTGCTCACCACCCCTGGCCCCCCAGCGATATGTCCATGTCTAAATCCCTGGAACCCGTGAATGGTATTTGGGAAAATCTTATTTGCAGATGTCATTAAGTTAAGGTTCTTAAGATGAGATGAGATCATCCTGGAATACCTGAGGGGGTCCTGGAATACCTGAGGGGGTCCTAAATCCAATTATAAGTGTCTTTATAAGAAACAGAAGAAGACACAGACACACAGACGAAAAGAGAGTGTGAAGATGGAAGCAGAGATTAGAGTGATGTGGCCCCAAGTCAAGGAAGCCAAGGAATGCTGATGGCCACCAGAAGATAGAAGAAGCAGAGAAAATTTCTTCCCTAGAGCCTCCAGAAAGAGCTGATACTTTGATTTCAGCCTTCAGGCCTCCAGAACTGTGAAAGAATCATTTTCTCTTGTTTTAAGCCACCCAACTTGTGGTAATTTGTCCCAGAACCTCTAGGAAAGACATGCATCTCTCTGTTTAAGTCCTCCATCTCTTCATTCATGTATTGCATTTTTCCCTCTAAACCCTTTAGTATATTAATTACAGTTATTTTGAAGCCCTTGTCTGTTAGTTTTAACATCTAGGCCAAATCCTGAGTCTGTTTTTTCTCTTGACAATGGGTTGTTTTGTTCTTGCTTTTTATGTTTATCATAATTTTGTTTACATGCCGGATAATGTGTATAAAAGAACATTAGACACTGAGCTAAGTAATGTTTATGCCCAGAACTAGGCATACTTCTTCTATTCGATCATGATTCTTCTGGAAGTTGAGGCCATCTAATCAGTAGATGAGCTGGGTTTGGATTTGCTGTTGTTGTTGCTATGTTGTGGTTAATTTCAGCGAATTCAGGGCTTCAAATTCCTCCAGTCGTGAATTATTAAGAACCTTGCTTGTTCTTAGTCTGAGGCCTGGAATACTAGAGGGATTTTCTAGATGTTTCTTCTCCACTCTCAGCTTTTAGCAGTCCCTAAGTGCATTTGTCACAGAAGGGATTTATCTCCATGTTCTTGTCCTTCCCCTAGCCTTAGACTTCTATTGCTTATTACTTTGTGCAAGCCTTATGCTGGCGCTGGGGTTTCTTCACTTCTCCTGCTCCAGCCTCAGCCTTAGGCAGACGCTGTGCTCCAGAGTCTCACATGCCAGGCTTTTTTTTTTTTTTTTTTTTTTGACGGTACGCGGGCCTCTCACTGTTGTGGCCTCTCCCGTTGCGGAGCACAGGCTCTGGACGCGCAGGCTCAGCGGCCATGGCTCACGGGCCCAGCCGCTCCGCGGCATGTGGGATCTTCCCGGACCGGGACACGAGCCCATGTCCCCTGCATTGGCAGGCGGACTCTCAACCACTGCACCACCAGGGAAGCCCATGCCAGGCTTTTTAATCACTCCTACTTCTCTCCTGTGATAAGCTAGTCATCTTGGCCTCCTCTTCAGTTCAGTTCACCCATGTGTGGGTGAACTCTTTATTTTAATAAATTTCCTACTCCTCATTGATCAGTAGCAGGACTCTGTTTTGTATCAGTGTAGGATCTTGAGCACAAGCATGTCTACATTTTGCCCAGAAGCAGCCAATTTTTTGCCTGGGAATAAGTACATGATAGTGTTTCCTAATTCACCCTTAGGACCTGATACTTTTTACTTCATGTAAAAGCATGGTCATATCTAGGATATGAGTAGGTTCTTTTGACTACCCCAAGAGTAGACAGATTTTTGCTTCCTATCAAGAAGATTCTGGGCTGTGGGCAGTGGCCCCTGCTTGTTATCCTGAACTCATGCAGAGCCCAGTGGGAGATGAGATTATGTAGGTGTTCCTGTTCTACTTTCAGACTTTAGCAGACCCTGCACACCTTTGCCACCAAGAGGAGCTTTCCAGTTTCCTACCTGCCCCTAGTCTTTCTTGTAAATATCCAGTGGAGGCCTGTGGAGAGTAACTGGTGAGTAGGTGCAGGCTCCCTTGCCTGTGGCTCCTGGGGATTCTATACTTTCACACTAGTCCACATGTGTGCTTTAAAACTGTGTTAAAATAGTTGTATTCTTCTTACCCACTCCTATGGCTGCCTCCTTTTCCTCCCATCCTCCCTCCAAGGTGGAACATTGGGTGTCCTATGTTTCCTTTGAGCCACCTTTTGCCCTTTAGAATTTAGTTCACCTGATTACCTCATAACCTCAGCTCACTGATGAACTCAAGACTGATTATTTTTTAGAGTCTGTCCTTTTCTAAAGCAGTGTAGATTATCTAAGAGAATAGGTTCTTGGAAGCAAACAGACAAATCCAGAAAACCACATTGTTTCTAGGACATTCTGTAGCACAGCTGACCCAGCTTTTGCAACAAGTCAATGGTATGGAAAAATAAATAAAAGGAGAGAGTACTCAACAGAGACCTAAGAGATACAATAACGCAAGGTAATTTGCAGACCTTGTTTGTCTCTTGTTTCAAACAAGCCAACAATAATAAGTTTCTTAAACAAGTGGGAAAATTTGAATATGGACTAGGTACTAGACGATACCATGGAATTATTGTTAATTGTGAAGAAAGGATAATAGCATTGTAATTATGTTTAAAAATCAATATTTTTTTAGAAATACAAAATAAAATAGACAGATGTGAAATGACGATGTCTAGGATTTGCATTAAAATACTCCAAAGGTTGGGGGTTAGGTGGGGGAGGCAGATACACGATGCAAGTGTGTCCAAATCTTGATAATTTTGGAATTTAAACAGATCACCTGGTGTTTGTGAGGTGAGGAGAATGAATTAGAAGGGTACAAGAGTATAAGTAGAGAAATCACTGCTGTGGTCTACATGAGACATCATGGTAGCTTGGACTGAAGGGAGCAGTACATAGTAGGTTCTCAGCAAAGATTTTGTTAAATGAAGTCATGATAATGATATGTTTCAAACACACACGCAGGTGTTTTTTTTTTAACAAATGTAAAAAAGTAGAATGTGTTCTTTTTGCAAGCAACATTAACTTCAAATCAAAATGTAGTTGGAAAAGAGTTCCTAGACCCAGGAAGCCTGGAATCGCTCAGGTCATACTCTGCCCAAAGAAATCTTTCCCTGTAAGCTTGTTAGAGGACCCGGAATTCAAATATTTTTTACTTGGACTTAAAAAAAAAAGTATAGATTATCAACTTTTTCTGTTTGGGTGACAGTGACATTCTTTTGTAGCTTCTCCATCCTAGGTGGAAGCAGAACTATATTTATTAATTTAACAAATATTCATATCAGGACTCCCCTGGCGGTCCAGTGGTTAAGACTCCAGGCTTCCACTGCAGGGGGCGGGGGTTCGATCCCTGGATGGGAACTAAGATCCCACATGCCACGTGGTGCGGCCAAAAACAAAACAAAACAAAACAAAAAAACCCAAAAAACACAACAAACGTTCATATCAACAGATGTACACCTGGAAGACTAATTGATATCTCAAACTTAACATATTCATAATGGAACTTTTGGGTTTCTACAACCTCTTCCTGTTCTACCCCACACCCACCTCTGTAAATGGTACCACCGTCCACCTAGTTGGTCAAGTCAGAAGCCCAAGAGTTATCCTTATTTTCTCTTTCACCTCACACATCCAATCCAACAATAACCACTACAATTCCAAAACAGATATAAAATCCACTCCCTTACTTCCATTATTGCTGTCACTAGTGTTATCCAGGCTATCATGGTCATTTGCCTGGACTTGTATGAAAACCAGCAAACTGGTCTCACAGCTTTTACTTTTGTCCCCCTAGACTACATTATCTACCCAGCAGCCAAAGTCAAAAACCTAAGTCAAATTACATTCTAAAAACCTAAATTAAATCAGAGCACGTCAAATCCCTGCTCATAATCATTCAGTATCTTCCCATTGCCCTTACAAGAAAATTCTAACTCCTCACCATGGCCTGGAAGGCCCTGAATGATCCAGCTTTGACTACTTCTGTAACTTCATTTTGGGCCACTTTCTTCCTCACTCAGTCTATCTGGCTACATTGACATCTTTCTGTTTCTTGAATACACCAAGTTCTCTTCCCACATGGTCTTTGTCTTTGCCTTTCCCTCTGCCTGGAAGCTCTTTCTTAGAACTTTGCAGTTTGCTAGCTTCTTCTCATTCTTCAGGTCCCAGCTCGAATGTTGCCTCTTTAGATATGCCTTCCGTGACCCCCACGTCCAAGACAGCTTCATCTTCACCTCCTCAAGCCCTATTATTTTCTTCCTCAGCATCCTGTTTGTTTCCTTTATAGCACTCATTAAATAAACATTTGTTTATTTGTTTTTTGTGTCTTTCCCTTACTAGAATGTGAGTTTCTTCAGGGTTAATTTAGTACTGCATCTCCAGTGTCAAAAACGATGGCTAGAACATAATCAGTACTCAATAAAATTTGTTGAACAGATAAACTTTTTTAGCACCATCTATCTATCACCCTAGATTTGTTGATGGGGATACAGTAGCAGCTAGCAAGAAAGAGTAGTGCTTAATCTTTTGTAGCTCAATACTTTATGAGGGAGACAGATATTAACCATCAGTTAACAGAATTAACCATTTAATTATAATTGTAGTTGGAGCTATGGAGGGAACACATACAGGGGAACTTGACTTTATTTTCCCCCAAGGAAGTGAGCTCTGAGATAAACTCTCTAAGTCTCAGTGAGAATAAACCAGTGAAAAGGGGTGGGGAAGATCAGTCTTAGAAAAAGAAGTAGTATATGTAAAGGACCTAAGGCAGGAAGAAGTATGGGTTTGAGACATCAGAAGTAGTCCTGGAAGGTTTTTGTGCTGAACTCGAGTCTTCTTGGACCCCCTGCTCCTGGGATTTGGTCTTAGGGGTGCAGAGTTGGGCTGTTGCCTCACTCAGTGGTTCTTATAAATTTCCATACGCATACATCCTTGTACAATAGGCACAAGGAGGCCACATTTGCTATAATTGGAAAGATTAAGTTGAAATGTTTGTTCAGAATGTCAGAGAAACCTAGGAAAGGAGGTGTAATAGGTTTTCTTTCCACTCAAACTTCTCTTCATTCCGATGTATATCAGAGGCAAAGCAGCCCCTTCTTTGACTTATACTTGCAGACTAATACTTAAATGTGTGACAGTGAAATGGTGAAAAGCAGAGTTGAGTCTGGTGAGTAAGAAGAGCATTGGTATGACCTCAAGGAGTCCCCACTACCCTGACTCCATGGTGGTCCACCTGCGATTCTGCAAAAGCCATTAGCCCTCTCCGGACTTCTGCTGTCTCATTTGTACAATAAGACATATGAATCTATCAAAAGAGGCCAGAAATTAAACAGATTATTTACAACCACACAATGAAGTTATTAGAATAGAAAGCAGAGTTTGGAAATTTATCTCAATGGAAAGTGATTTTATTAAAATAATACATAACCTGGAATTCATGTCTAAATTATTTGGCTTGGTAATTATGCTAGAGAAGAGAGCAAAATGCTTTCTACCATAGTTTACAAAACACCATCAAAGAAAATCTGAATTTATAAAGTTGATACATTGTGGGGTACCTTGTTTTCAAAATGATTTATAACAAGGTACTATAAATAACTACCTCGTTAAGTACATTTAAAATACCTTATGGTAAAGATTTTATTTATACAATACTTGACAGGAACACCTGTTGAGAGGCACTCCCAACTTGTACATGTTTGAGGAATCAGAGCATTTGTGAACATATCCTTGACCTCTGTAAACTTTAAAATATAAAATGTTACTCAAAAATAGAATTCTGGGATTTAAATCAACTTTATTTCAACTTTGCTTACTTTTTATGACATATGTGCATTATTGTTTCATCGCTTCCAAACCTGCCTCATGTTTTTCACAGTTAACTTTGATTTATTCTTGTGAGCAGACTGTTGAATCAAAGCACTACATTTACTAATGATGGTAGATTTTTCTGAAGCTCTTTTTGAAACTCTTATTGATAAAATGTCCCTTTGTTATAGAGTGCAGTGTGGTTTGCTTAGGGTAAATGTGAAGAAGGCAGGATGTCTGTCTTTGCTTGGTTTCCTAGCCACAGCATCTCACTTGGTAATAGTCTATTTTGGGTAGTTAAATCCATTCCTGGGGAACCTATCCTTTATGCTTTATGTTTTCCTTTCTTCCCTTTTTTTTTTTTTTTTTTTTTTTTTGCGGTACACGGGCCTCTCACTGTTGTGGTCTCTCCCGTTGCGGAGCACCGGCTCCGGACGCGCAGGCTCAGCGGCCATGGCTCACGGGCCCAGCCGCTCCGCGGCATGTGGGATCCTCCCGAACCGGGGCACGAACCCTTGTCCCCTGCATCGGCAGGCGGACTCTCAACCACTGTGCCACCAGGGAAGCCCCTCTTTTTTTTTTTTAGTACTTCATGCAAGTAATTTGACATGAGGAGATCTTGAAGGTGTTGACTTCCTGTGACAGTGGTGACTTCCCTGTCACTGGAGGTGTTCATTTGGGCACAGTCGCTTGGAACCATTCTCTCATTAAAGAACAAATATTTATTAAATACCACCTTTGCCAGGCACTGAGATACTCACTAGGAGTTCAAAAGGCATGATCTTAGCAAGTGTTCATATTAGGTGTTCGACATGCAGTTTTAATACAGAAGTTGACTATTCTAATGGAGAATAGAGAGTTCAACCATCAAACTACTGTGTGGTCTAGAAGACCTTTTAAAATACTGACTGATTTCTGAGAGTCTATGAATTAACTTCTAAGAGTTCTAGAGGGATTATTGGAAAAGGAAAATGAGAATGGTCTTTGAAACCAGACAATTCTGTGTTAGAAACCTGGCTATACCACCTCTGAGCTTTGAGAGTCTTGGGCAAGTCCCTAAACTTTCTGAAGCTAAGTTAGTTTTTTTTACCTTTAAAAGGGGAATATTTGGAAGAGGGCTAAATGGTATAATAAACCTATTAGGTGTGATGGGGTGAAGGAGTGTTTAGTGAAAATGAAAATTGGATTAAGCACAAATACTTCAGGGTCTTTTTTTCCCTAAATATATGTGTCTGTGGGATTGGGGGGATGAGGTAGGGAGGATGTTTTATAATAAAGAAGTAAAAGGGAAGAAAAATGTGAATACCTAGTTCACTGGGAAAACACTGCAATCCTAGACTGGTGACAGACAATGAACTGTGTGTCCTGAGCCGGCTCTGAAGGCAGGGGGCCTCAGCTTAGGGCATCCCATGTGCACCCAAAGAAGATAATGACGTTCAGTGTGTCCCAGTGCATGTGCCTGATGACAGTTTTGTGACCAGGCTTTGTTTGCAATCTCAGAGAACCTGGAAAATTTAATTTTAGTAGTCTTGATCTTTTGGACAGAAAAATTCTTTTAAAAATATTTAATTGCTTTATTTATTATTTCTCATTAAGGGAAGAAGAATAGTGTATTCCTGGCTGAATCCTAACTTGTTAGCAGCTAGTTCTTTGTGAGGCACTTGAGTGATAATTGCCAGTGTTTTGTAGCTTTTTGCCAGTTACAAATACTTTCACGTGGACAGTCTCATTTTTATCACCCCCATTTTACAAATGAGAGAAGAGAAGCTCAGAAATGATTTGTCTGAAGTCACACAGATAATATGTGCTAAAGTTGAGACCTGAACTCTGGTCCTTCCCATCATACTGGACATAAAATTATGGGCCATGCTTCAGATTAGGAGATCAGAATTTTCAATGAAAATAAAATTAAAATTGGATTGATATCTGTCATTCTATTTTATGTCAGTCTTAAGTGTGAGTGGATAATCTTAGAAAAGCTCTTATATTATCATCTAATTTAGCCCTGCTGATCAATTACTGTTTGACTCAGTTTTTCGATTCTACTCAATATGATGTCACTTAAAACTTTACAGATTATAATGAGCTGGTAAATTTTTTTAAATTAATTAGTTAATTTATTTATTTTTGGCTGTGTTGGGTCTTTGTTGCTGCGCACGGACTTTCTCTAGTTTCAGTGAGCAGGGGCTACTCTTCATTGTGTTGCGTGGGCTTCTCATTGCGGTGGATTTTCTTGTTGCGGAGCACAGGCTCTAGGCGTGGGTTTCAGTAGTTGTGGTGCAGGGGCTCAGTAGTTGTGGCTCTCGGGCTCTAGAGCACAGGCTCAGTAGTTGTGATGCACAGGTTTAGTTGCTCTGCAGCATGTGGCATCTTCCCAGACCAGGGCTTGAACCCGTGTCCCCTGCATTGGCAGGCGATTCTTAACCACTGTGCCACCAGGGAAGTCCCGAGCTGGTAAGATGTGACAAACAACTCCTCACTCACTCAAAACACACACACACACACACACACACACACACACAGGCATTTATTTGAATTTAAGAACTGTATGGAATAATTAATTTAAGCAATTAATATTTGATTATTATGTTATTACTATGTTACTTTCAAATACTCCCATATAAATAGTATGATATAAATTAACTTCAATTCATACACAGGAGTGGTTAGTTATAGTCATGTGCTGGTAAACGTTTAACAACCAGCTCTGGGGAGGGGCGGAGTCCTGATTTTTAGCATTTGTTGATTTCTGTTGTGTAAATATTCCCCCCATGGCCAGTTTCAAGCTACCAGTGTGAGGTCACAGAATGCAGAGTTGGGAAGAGATGTGTACAGTAGACTCACAGCCAGCACAAGCCAGCTCTCACATAATACTATGAGCCCAGCAGTTCTCTGCTTAGGGATCCAGACTCAGAGCACTTCATATGTTGCATCAGAGGGTTCATTGATTAATGTAAGGGATGTTAGACATAATTTGGGCAGTAAGTGAATGGTGTGCAAGATATGCATCAGGCTAAAAGTGTCCTTGAAGGAACAAAATTGAAGGACCTAACAAAACCAGAAGCCTAACATCTTCAGAGTATGTCCTGGGTCTAGAATTTTGTTCTTTGCTTCCCTATTTAATCAAGACTCTGTCACCTGCTCCAGTTAGAAGGTTTGCTGATTTTTCTGTTGAAGTATTATTGTAAAGCTTGTTGGAGTGCCTAAAAGGTAGAGAGCAGTTGCTTCTTCAAGCCCATGGGAATGAATAGTTTGTATGACTATTTTGGAGCTTTCTAGCTAATAAATATTTCTATGTGGCAGAATTTGGTCTGTGATTTACTTTCACTGCACTTACTGCCTAATGGTGAGATAGAGGAAGCTGTCACAACTTCTATTTATCTCTTATTGTGTTACCAAATGTTGAGACAATCAGTATTTAGCAGAAGAATTTGAAAATTGTAGAGGGCCAACTTGGCATACATCAATTTGCAATATCATGAAATGCCTACTATGTTTAGGATACTGTAGCATGATCAAGTCCCTGTCTTCAGAGAGCTTTTAGGTTGATTGTACCCAGAGTTATTTAAAAATGCAGTGTTACCACTCCTATTTGTAAAGTGGGAAAACAATTTGGATGCTAAGATCACACATGCTAACAGAGAATGGTCTTTATAATACTGAGGTTATGGTCAAGGTAAATACACAAATCCCTTCACTCTTCTTATCAGAGAGCAAGGGCTTAAAGAGAAACTAACAAAAGTGTCCAGGTAATTTTTAACTAGGTAGCGTACAGGTAGTGATTGTGTGGTACCTTGGTATAATGGCTTTAAAATACAGCCCACAAATTTCTGACACTCCTTCCTTCTAGAGGTGGGAGGTCTGTGTCTCTTCCCCTTGAATAGTTATGGATTATGATTGCTTGGCCGATAGAACATGGCAGAAGTATTGCTGTCCCAGTTTCTTAAAATATGACTTTGGAAACTGGCACTGGATCTGGTAAGATCCAGGACCAGATCTTAAGAAATTGGTTGCTTCCACTTCCTATCTCTTAGGATGCTTGGTCTTAGGACCCAGTCTCCACGCTATGAGGAAGCCTAAGCCACCCCATGGAAAGGCCCGCATGGAGAGGAACGGATAGGCGGCATCAATCAACTTATCAGCTTTGTTGGAGCTGGATCATTCAACCCCAGTCAGGCCACTTGGAGCAGAGGTGAGCTGTTCCCACCAAGACCTGCCCAAATTGCAGACTCATGCCAAATAAATGATTATTATTTAAGCCACTAAGTTTTGGGCTGACTTGTTATGCAGTAATAGAAACCTGGAATACCTGGTAATCCCTCCAGCTGTGAGAAAAGGCTAGTAGATTCTTCTAAGCACCTACCCATCTATTTTTCCTGTTACCTTGTCCGTCATTCCTCTGGAGGCTGTATATATATTTCTCTTGCTCCCTCATGTAAAGTTTCCTTGCTCTTTGCCTGGCTTCTCCTGACAAGAATCTACAGCGGACAAAGCCCAAGCTGAAGCAGGGAATGGGTGTAGCATCTTTAACACCAGTGGAAGTTTGCATGATCTGTAGTTTTCACAGGGGTGCTTTTGGCAAGTGAGATGCAAATATGTTGACTTGCGTAGCTCCTTTTGCTTTCTGGTTAGGGATCATCAAGTCACGTGACTGCTAATTCTTCTGGTGTGGATTTCTCTTCCAGCTCTGTGAACCTGTTCTAAGAGATAGAGCCCTGAGATGAGAGTTTAAAGACATGAGTCGTTGCTCTGCCACCTACTATGAGAATAGTCATTTGACATTTCTGGATCTATGGCAGGATTTAGATGCTTAGAAGCCCTAAGCATTGAGCATATCATGACAGCATGACCCCAGATATAACTGTCAGCAAATACAATGAAATGCTGATTTTCTCCAACTTGTCTGCTTGATGCTTTTTTTTTGAATTACCAATTGTCAAATTTGCTTATTTTTGTTCTTTTGGTGTCCCTGATGAGTCTACCTACTGGGTAACCACTGTTTTGCTCTCAATTGCCTCATCCATAAGATGAATAAGTAGATAGATTGATCTGTTAAGTTTCTTTCAGATCTGAACTTTTGATTCTGAAGAAGACTGCTTTTAATTTCTTTCTTTTGTTTGCTATGTTCTCTTTTTTTGGCCCTTCACTATATCTTTATTGAGGTATAATTGAAAAATCATAAATTGCACAACTTTTAAGTATACAGTCTGAGAATTTTTGACACACTAATACACCCATGAAACCATTGCCATGATCAAAATAGTAAACATACCCCTCATCCCTACAAATTTCCTTGTTGTCTTTGGTAAGCCTTCCCTTCCATCTTTACTCACCCAGCCACGAGGCAACTATTGAGCTAGCTGCTTTCTGTTACTATAGGTGAGTTTGCATTTTCCAGAATTTTATACAAATGGAATCATAGGGTATAGTGGCTTCTTTCACTCAGCATAGTTATTTTGAGATACAGCCATGTTGTTGCATGCATCAATTGTTTATTTATTTTAGGTGCTGAGCAGTATTCCATTGTGTAGATATACCATAATCTATTTATCTATTCAACTGCTGATGGATGTTTGGGTTGTTTCCAGTTTTTGGCTATTATAAATAAATCTGCTATGAACATTCATGTATGAATCCTTGTATGGACACATGAGAGTTCCATTTCTTCCATATCCTCACCAACATTTTGTATGGTAATTCTTTTTAATTTTAGTTATTCTAATAAGCATATGGTGGTATCTTATTGTGGTTTAAATTTGCATTTCTCTAATAACTAATGGTGTTGAAAATCTTTTCACATGCTTATCTGCCATCAGTATATCTTATTTGGTAAAGTGTCTGTCCAAAGCTTTTGTGCTTCTTTTTTTTATTACTGAGTTTTGAGAGGTTTTTAAATATATATATATATATATATATTCTTAATAACAGTTCTTCGTTGGATATATAATTTGCGAATAATTTCTCTTACTCTGTGGCTTATATTTTCATTCTCTTAATGTTTAGTATGCTCTTAAAGAGAAAGAGAGTTTTAACACATGTGAGTTATTTTATAAACTCTTTTAAGCTCAAAGAAGAGCATAGGTGAATCTGGGAAGAAAAAGGTATTAGCAAACAATTCTACAGTTTGGCATTGAATGCCTTTTTGTATAATTTTCTTTAGTTAGCACCTATTGAGTGACTTTTCTGTATAAAGCATTGTAGTATAAATAAGCATAGTTGTAAGTAAAGTTTAAACCTGAATTATGGGCCCAAAGCAAACTTTTAAAAACAGTCTTGGGGGGACCTTCAAGATGGCAGAGGAGTAAGGCATGGAGATCGCATTCCTCCCCACAAATACATCAAAAATACATCTTCATGTGGAACAACTCCTACAGAACACCTACTGAACGCTGGCAGAAGACCTCAGACTTCCCAAAAGGCAAGAAAATCCCCACATACCTGGGTAGGGCAAAAGAAAAAACAGAGACAAAAGAATAGGGATGGGACCTGCACCTCTGAGAGGGAGCTGTGAAGGAGGAAAAGTTCCCACACACCAGGAAGCCCCTTCAATGGTGGAGACGGGGTGGGCAGGGGCCAAGCTTTGGAGCCACAGAGGAAAGCACAGCAACAGGGGTGCAGAGGGCAAAGCGGAGAGATTCCTGCACGGAGGATTGGGCGCCGACCAGCACTCACCAGCCCAAGAGGCTTGTCTGCTCACCTGTTGGGACGTGTGGGGGATGGGAGCTGAGGCTTGGGCTTCGGAAGTCAGATCCCAGGGAGAGAATTGCGGTTGGCTGCATGAACACAGCCTGAAGGGGGCTAGTGCACCACAGCTAGCCGGGAGGGTCTGGGAAAGACTCTGGATCTGCCTAAGAGGCAAGAGACCATTGTTTCGGGGTGCGTGAGGAGAGGGGATTCAGAGCACCGCCTAAACCAGCTCCAGAGAGGGGCACGAGCCACGACTATCAGCTTGGAGACCAGAGACGGGCATGAAACGCTAATGCTGTTGCTGCAGCCACCAAGAATACTGTGTGCAAGCACAGGTCACTATCCATACCCCGCCCCCGCCCCCACCCCCGGGAGCCTGAGCAGCCTGCCCCTGCCAGGGTCCCATGATCCAAGGACAACTTCCCCGGCAGAACACACGGTGTGCCTCAGGCTGTTGCAACGTCATGCTGGCCTCTGCCGTCGCAAGCTCGCCCCGCATTCCAATTAGAACTACTGAACCCTCCCTCCCTCCAGCCTGGGTGTGCCAGAGCCCCCTAATCAGCCGCTGCTTTAACCCCGTCCTGTCTGGGCAGGAATAGATGCCTGAGGGCGACCTACATGCAGAGGCGGGGCCAAAACCAAAGCTGAACGCCAGGAGCTGTGCGAACAAAGAAGAGAAAGAGAAATTGCTCCGTGCAGCCTCAGGAGCAGTGGGTTACATCCTCACAATAAACTTGATGTACCCTGCGTCTGTGGAACACCTGAACAGACAATGAATCATCCCAAAACTGAGGTGGTGGACTTTGGGAGCAACTGTAGACTTGGGGTTTGCTGTCTGTGACCGACTTGTTTCTGATTTTTGTGTTTACCTTAGTATAGTTTTTAGTGCTTGTTATCACTGGTGGATTTGTTTCTTGGTTTGGTTGCTCTCTACTTTTTTAAATTATCATTACTTTTTAATTTTTTTATTGTAATAATTTGAAACATTTTTTTATTTTAATAATTTAAAATTTTATTTATTTATTTATTTTCTTTATTTTTTTCTCCCTTTTCTTCTGAGCCACATGGCTGACAGAGTCTTGGTGCTCTGGCCTGGTGTCAGACCTGAGCCTCTGAGGTGGGAGAGCCGAGTTCAGGACATTGGACCACCAGAGAGACCTCCCGGCCTCATGTAATATCAATCAGCAAGAACTCTCCCAGAGATCTTTGTCTCAATGCTAAGACCCAGCTCCACCCAATGGCCAGCAAGCTCCAGAGCTGGGCCCCACTTGCCAAACAACTAGCAAGACAGGAACACAAACCCATTCGTTAGCAGAGAGGCTGCCTAAAATCATATTATGTTCACAGACACCCCAAAACCCACCACCAGATGAGGCCCTGCCCACCAGAAAGACAAGATCCAGCCCCACCCACCAGAATACAGGCACTAGTCCCCTCCACCAGGAAGCCTACACAAAACACTGAACCAACACTACCCACTGGGGGTAGACACCAAAAACAATGGGAACTATGAACCTGCAGTCTGCAAAAAGGAGACCCCAAACACAGTAAGTTAAACAAAATGAGAAGACAGAGAAATATGCAGCAGATGAAGGAGAAAGGTAAAAACCCACCAGACCAAACAAATAAAGAGGAAATAGGCAGTCTACCTGGAAAAGAATTCAGAGTAATGATAGTAAAGATGATCCAAAATCTTGGAAATAGAATGGGGAAAATACAGGAAACGTTTAACAAGGACCTAGAAGAACTAAAGAGCAAAAAACAATGATGAACAACACAATAAATGAAATAAAAGATTCTCTAGAAGGAATCAATAGCAGAAAAACTGAGGCAGAGGAATGGATAAGTGACCTGGAAGATAAAATAGTGGAAATAACTACCGCAGAGCAGAATAAAGAAAAAAGAATGTAAACAATTGAGGACAGTCTCAGAGACCTCTGGGACAACATTAAATGCACCAACATTCGAATTATAAGGGTACCAGAAGAAGAAGAGAAAAAGAAAGGGTCTGAGAAAATATTTGAAGAGATTATACTTGAAAATTTCCATAACATGGGGAAGGAAATAGTCAATCAAGTCCAGGAAGCACAGAGAGTCCCATACAGGATAAATCCAAGGAGAAACATGCCAAGACACATATTAATTAAACTATCAAAAATTAAATACAAAGAAAAAAGTGTTAAAAGCAGCAAGGGAAAAACAACAAATAACATACAGGGAATCCCCATAAGGTTAACAGCTGATCTTTCAGCAGACACTCTGCAAGCCAGAAGGGAGTGGCAGGACATATTTAAAGTGATGAAAGGAAAAACCTACAACCAAGATTAGTCTACCCAGCAAGGATCTCATTCAGAGTCAATGGAGAAATTAAAACCTTTACAGAGAAACAAAAGTTAGGAGAATTCAGCACCACAAAGCCAACATTACAACAAATGCTAAAAGAACTTCTTTGGGCAGGAGACACAAGAGAAGGAAAAGACCTACAAAAAATACCCCCAAAACAATTAAGAAAATGGTAATAGGAACATACATATTGATAATTACCTTAAATGTAAACGGATTAAAAGCTCCAACCAAAAGACATAGACTGGCTGAATGGATACAAAAACAGAACCATATATATGCTGTCTACAAGAGACCACATCAGACCTAGAGATACATACAGACTGAAAATGTGGGGATGGAAAAAGATATTGCACGCAAATGGAAATCAGAGGAAAGCTGGAGTAGCAATTCTCATATCAGACAAAATAGACTTTAAAATAAATACTATTACAAGAGACAAAGAAGGACACTACATAATGATCAAGGGATCAATCCAAGAAGAAGATATAACAATTGTAAATATTTATGCACCCAACATAGGAGCACCTCAATACATAAGGCAAATGCTAACAGCCATAAAAGGGGAAATTGACAGTAACACAATTATAGTAGGGGATTTTAACACCCCACTTTCACCAATGGACAGATCCTCCAAAATGAAAATAAATAAGGAAACACAAGCTTTAAGTGACACGTTAAACAAGATGGACTTAATTGATATTTATAGGACATTCCATCCAAAAACAACAGAATACACTTTCTTCTCAAGAGCTCATGGAACATTCTCCAGGATAGATCATACCTTGGGTCACAAATCAAGCCTTGGTATATTTAAGAAAAATGAAATCGTATCAAGTATCTTTTCTGACCACAATGCTATGAGACTAGATATCAATTACAGGAAAAGATCTGTAAAAAATACGAACACATGAAGGCTAAACAATGAGCCTCCAAGAGAGATCACTGAAGAAATCAAAGAGGAAATTAAAAAATACCTAGAAACAAATGACAATAAAAACACAATGACCCAAAACCGATGGGATGCAGCAAAAGCAGTTCTAAGAGGGAAGTTTATAGCAATACAATCCTACCTCAAGAAACAAGAAACATCTCAAATAAACAACCTAACCTTGCACCTAAAGCAATTAGAGAAAGTAGAAGAACAACAAATAAAAAAACCCAAAGTTAGCAGAAGGAAAGAAATCATAAAGATCAGATCAGAAATAAATGAAAAAGAAATGAAGGAAACAATAGCAAAGATCAATAAAACTAAAAGCTGGTTCTTTGAGAAGATAAACAAAATTTATAAACCATTAGCCAGCCTCATCAAGAAAAAAAGAAGACTGAAATCAACAGAATTAGAAATGATGAAGGAGAAGTAGCAACTGACACTGCAGAAATACAAAGGATCATGAGAGATTACTACAAGCAACTATATGCCAATAAAATGGACAATCTGGAAGAAATGGACAAATTCTTAGAAAAGCACAACCTGCCGAGACTGAACCAGGAAGAAATAGAAAATATAAACAGACTAATTACAAGCACTGAAATTGAAACTGTGATTAAAAATCTTCCAATAAACAAAAGCCCAGGACCAGATGGCTTCACAGGTGAATTCTATCAAACATTTAGAGAAGAGCTAACACCTATCCTTCTCAAACTCTTCCAAAATATAGCAGAAAGAGGAATGCTCCCAAACTCATTCTACAAGGACACCATCACCCTGATACCAAAGCCAGACAAAGATGTTACCAGAAAAGAAGACTACAGGCCAATATCACTGATGAACATAGATGCAAAACTCCTCAACAAAATACTAGCAGGCAGAATCCAGCAGCACATTAAAAGGATCATACACCATGATCAAGTGGGGTTTATCCCAGGAATGCAAGGATTCTTCAATATACGCAAATCAATCAATGTGATACACCATATTAACAAATTGAAGGATAAAAGCCATATGACAATCTCAGTAGATGCAGAAGAAGTTTTTGACAAAATTCAACACCCATTTATGATAAAAACTCTCTAGAAAATAGGCATAGAGGAAACCTACCTCAACATAATAAAGGCCATATATGACAAACCCACAGCCAACATTGTTCTCAATGGTGAGATACTGAAACCATTTCCTCTAAGATCAGGAACAAGACAATGTTGCCCACTCTCACCACTATTGTTCAACCTAGTTTTGGAAGTTTTAGCCACAGAAATCAGAGAAGAGAAAGAAATAAAACGAATCCAAATTGGAAAAGAAGAAGTAAAGCTGTCACTGTTTGCAGATGACATGATACTATACATAGAGAATACTAAAGATGCTACCAGAAAACTACTAGAGTTAATCAATGAATTTGGTAAAGTAGCAGGATACAAAATTAATGCACAGAAATCTCTTGCATTCCTATCCACTAATGATGAAAAAACTGAAAGAGAAATTAAGGAAACACTCCCATTTACCATTGCAACAAAAAGAATAAAATACCTAGGAATAAACCTACCTATGGAGACAAAAGACCTGTATGCAGAAAACTACAAGACACTGATGAAAGAAATTAAAGATGATACCAACAGATGGAGAGATATACCATGTTCTTGGATTGGAAGAATCATCATTGTGAAAATGACTGTACTACCCAATGCAATCTACAGATTCAACGCAATCCCTATCAAACTGCCAATGGCATTTTTCACTGAACTAGAACAAAAAATTTCACAGTTTGTATGGAAGCACAAAAGGCCCCGAATATCCAAAGCAATCTTGATATAGATAAACGGAGCTTGAGGCAACAGGCTCCCTGACTTCAGACTATACTACAAAGCTACAGTAATCAAGACAGTCTGGTACTGGCACAAAAACAGAAATATAGATCAATGGAAGAGGATAGAAAGCTCAGAGATAAACCCATGCACATGTGGTCACCTTATCTTTGATAAAGGAGGCAAGAATATACAATGGAGAAAAGACAGCCCCTTCAATAAGTGGTGCTGGGAAAACTGGACAGCTACATGTAAAAGAATGAAATTAGAACACTCCCTAACACCGTATACAAAAATAAACTCAAAATGGATTAAAGACCTAAATGTAAGGCCTACACTATAAAACTCTTAGATGAAAACATAGGCAGAACACTCTATGACATAAATCACAGCCAGATCCTTTTTGACCCACCTCCTAGAGAAATGGAAATTAAAACAAAAATAAACAAATGGGACCTAATGAAACTTAAAAGCTTTTGCACAGCAAAGGAAACCATAGACAAGACAAAAAGACAACCCTCAGAATGGGAGAAAATATTTGCAAATGAAGCACCTTACAAAGGATTAATCTCCAACATTTACAAGCAGCTCATGCAGCTCAATATCAAAAAAACAAACAATGCAGTCCAAAAATGGGCAGAAGACCTAAATAGACATTTCTCCAAAGAAGATACACAGATTGTCAACAAATACGTGAAAGGATGCTCACCATCACTGATTATTAGAGAAATGCAGATCGAAACTACAATGAGGTATCACCTCACACTGGTCAGAAAGGCCATCATCAAGAAATCTAGAAACAATAAATGCTGGAGAGGGTGTGGAGAAAAGGGAACCCTCTTGCACTGTTGGTGGGCATGTAAATTGATACAGCCACTGTGGAGAACAGTATGGATGTTCCTTAAAAGACTAAAAATTGAACTACCATACAACCCAGCAATCCCACTACTGGGCATATACCCTGAGAAAACCGTAATTCAAAAGGAGTCATGTACCACAATGTTCA
The DNA here is from genome assembly GCF_005190385.1 of Monodon monoceros. Classification (NCBI taxonomy): domain Eukaryota; kingdom Metazoa; phylum Chordata; class Mammalia; order Artiodactyla; family Monodontidae; genus Monodon; species Monodon monoceros. Next base: position 81,556,647 of record NW_021703783.1, read on the forward strand.
TTGCAGCTCTATTTACAATAGCCAGGACATGGAAGCAACCTTAGTGTCCATCGACAGGTGAATGGATAAAGAAGTGGCACATATATACAATGGAATATTACTCAGCCATAAAAAGAAATGAAATTTAGTTATTTGTAGTGAGGTGGATTGACCTAGAGTCTGTCATACAGAGTGAAGTAAGTCAGAAGGAGGAAATCAAATACCGTATGCTATCACATATATATGGAATCTAAAAAAAAAAGAAAAAAAAATGGTTCTGATAAACCTAGGGGTAGGACAGGAATAAAGACGCAGATGTAGAAAATGGACTTGAGCACACGGGGAGGGGGAAGGGTAAGCTGCAATGAAGTGAGAGAGTGGCATGGACACATATACACTACCAAATGTAAAATAGATAGCTAGTGGGACGCAGCTGCATAGCACAGAGAGATCAGCTCCGTGCTTTGTGACCACCTAGAGGGGTGGGATATAGAGGGTGTGAGGGAGATGCTAGAGGGAGGAGATAGGGGGATATATGTCTACATATACCTGATTCATTTTGTTATACAGCAGAAACTAGCACAACGTTGTAGAGCAATTATACTCCAATAAAGATGTTAGAAAAGTAAAGAAAAAAATAGAAACATTCTCCAGTTTAGAGAAAACCCTTACTTTCATGGTTCTCTCTGTATCATGTCTGGTCTGCAAACAGTGTAAGCTAAAAAGCCTATGCATACTATCTATATATCTATACCTATATCATAATCCATGTCTACTTATATTTCCTTGTATGTATGTATGACTTGTAGAAAACAATATAACTTGCGTTCACATTCAACTTATGTCTTTCGTCAGACACAACCATTGCGGAGACTGTTACAAACTTAGATGTAAGCTAAATGATGATATGAAAGTACATGTCACAATGCCAATGCACTTTACTCCACAGTAAAAACATGGATCTTCCTTCAGGCCTTTATCCGGACAATTATTTATAAAGTAAGATAGATTATAAGCATTGAGGCCAGCATGTGGAATAACAGTTTACAATGGTGGGAGGAGAGAGAGAGAAAATACAGATCCAAAAACTACAATGCACAGAAGTCTGGATTTATTTTGAATAGCTACAGTAAGAATAAAAGCATGAATTTTGCCGAGGACCTTGAGTCATCAAAAGTTTATATATTCATATATATTTAATAAATATTTATATATTTATTTCAGAAATTGTTGGAATAAAATATAAGTTCTCAAAGGGAATAAAGTTTTTAAGGAACATATAATTAAATCCTGGATAATATAAAAGAATTTATATTATGACATAACCTGAGGCTATAAAATGTGTAACACTTTTGAAGAATGGAGCCAGAGCTCTGAATGAAGTTATGATAGAGAGTTTATCCTGAAAATGCTTCACTCTAAATATTCTAAGTACAGAATAGGAAGATACAGCTAATTTTAAGTGAGAAAGGAAGTTATTGAATGGATTTCTAGTGGATATTGAATGGATGGTGACAGTAATTGAAAAGAGATATTCTCAAGCAATATTAAACTTCATAATATTAAACTTTTTATGTAACATTTGAAAAATTTGATCTAAAAATTTAAGAACAGGTAGGATTTCCTTCATCATTTGTTATTTCCTCTGTTGGGAGCTCATTAGTGCTTAAAAGCATAGACTTTAGAAACAGCCCAATCTGGGTGGGAGATTATCAACCCGTTATCACTGGGTTGGCTTCCATAATCCCCAGGGTTCTCATCTGCAAAATGGAGCTAGCAATCCCCACCTCATGGGGTAGTGGTGAAGATGGCATGAAATGCAGATAAAAGGCTTAGTCCAGTGCCTGGGTCAAGGTTTCAAATAATAAATATTAAATAATACAATTATCATTATTGTTTCTTCTAGGTATAAATCTGAAAGTGGGACTTTGCTGGCAGTCCAGTGTTTAAGACTTCACCTTCCAGTGCAGGGGGTGTGGGTTCAATCCCTGGTCGGGGAGCTAAGATCCGACATGCCTTGTAGCCAAAAAACCAAAACATAAAACAGAAGCAATATTGTAACAAATTCAATAAAGACTTTATAAAAAAATGGTCCACATCAAAAAAAAAAATCTTAAGAAAGAAAAAGAAAATCTGAAAGTGAAGAAGCATTGGAAAATTTCAGCGAAGAATACCAGGTGTTAGTATCCTATAATTTGGAATTGAGTTTTGAAACCAGGTTTTATTTTCATCTGTTTTTGTTTCTCTGATTTTAATAATAAAACTTGAGGAAGCCCTGAGATACAACTGACCACTTTTGGAGGGCGTCTCTCGGTGCTTTGTGTGCTCCATCTGGGTTGCAGCCATTATTCAACCTCCTTGACAGAGGAGGAGGTCACTGAGGTTAAGTGTTCTTCACAACGACACCCAGGTCGATGGCAGAGTTAAAGTATGCCCCAGGTCACATAACTCATTCTCTGTTCAAGAATCTTCCCTAATCCCTGGTGCCATTTGGGAATGGTTTCAAAGGCATTCCAACCGCAGAATCATGCCAGTGCACTGGTTATCAATTATTTCGTTGATCCTTTAGCAAATCCTCAAACTGATTTTTCTGCCCTCTTGGGACACAAGTCACAAGGCTGACCTTAACCGCTTTGGCATCCCCCCTCCACTCCCAAGGCACACAAAAGAGCAATGTGGGGCTGGTGATTTATTTTTTTCCCACGCAGGTCATGCTTGAGCCCAGACAGATAGAGAAGATCTGTCTTTAATGAGAGAAATGTACCATTACTTGGTCATAAATTCAACTTAATGGTAATTTTGGTAGGGCAGCTTGCCCAGGGTTTGTAGAAACACAAATCAAAATTCCCAAATTCCAGGCATATCCTCCTAGAAACTCTTTTGGCAACTCCATTCCCTTTGCTTTTTAAGGAAATCAATTTCCCTAGTTATGGTCCCTAGTTGCTTAGGGTAGATTTGCACAAGGCCTAGAATCACTGTGGCAGCAGAGAATAGAGTGAGTGGCATGCTGCTCAAATTATTTTTGCCAAGCATTAGGCCTTGACTTCAGTCGTCAAGGAGGCACAAATGAATTGACACACAGATTCGGTATACAGCCCAGAAAAGTAGTTTGCAGTAAGAACATTCAGACAGCTCCGTCTAAGGAAAGGTTTTATTATTTTTTTCAAATCCTCATGTCCTTGGCCAATTCTAAACTGACTAATAATGGCCATTACCACTCTCAGATCTCAGAATAAGTTTTTAATCCCTGCAGAGTTGACTTTGAGTTGCTGGGTTAGAAGGATATGCAGAGTATATTCAGGCACAATGCTACCAGATACCCCATCAAACTCTTAGAAATAGACTTGAATGTACCCTCTTGTCTTGTATCATATCCTGTGCTCACTTCCATCATAGCAACTAGCATCTCCTTTTGGGCTTAATTATTTGTATGTGATGCCTTCTACTAAACTGTGTGCTCCCAGGTGTAGGGTGATATCACACCTGAGTGTGTTTCTCTAGTTTCTTACCCCATGCCTGACATGTGACAGATGCACAGTCAACATTTGTTGAATGAACAGAAGTGTGAATGAATGGAGTTCATGCTGTTCTGATAAGGTCTGACTTTTTTTTTTTTGGCCGCACTGAGCAGCTTGTGGGATCTTAGTTCCCGGACCAGGGACCGAACCCTTGCCCTCAGGAGTGAAAGTGAGCAGTCCTAACCACTGGACCGCCAGGGAATTCCCAAGGTCTGACTTTTAAGTCAGGGAACCTGGTAATGGCCATTTCTTTCTATTTGGTATGGTATACATGGCTAGGTGAGACAGTGCTCTGGAAGACAGCAGTGAGAAAACAGAAGTGAGGGTAACTGCCTTTCATGGTAGAGCAACTGGAGTCTGTTAAAAATATCATTTCATTCATTTGAACAAATATATGTAGGTTGCCAATACAGCCAAAGCATTAGTGCCAGGTACTGAAGAATATTCAAGACGACTAGAAATCAAAGAGCTTGCAATTTAATTCTAAGATCCAATGTATAATCTTATCATAAATTATTTTTTCCTAATAACATAGATCTACCCAGAGAAAAGACATGAAATTCTAGTTCTCTCTGATTTGGTTTTATAGGTGGGCCTACCTACACTGCTCTCTTCAGGTGTAGAGGGGAGTTTAACTGGCACTTTCTTTGTGTTGTTATTCACACATTTGGCATGTGGGAACGTCAGGTTTAGAGCAGGAAGGGAGGCCTGGAACACCCAGGGGTTGGTATGTTTGGATCCTTATAATCCTGTAGCAAAAGTGGAGGGCTATCACACCTCACCTTCAACTAACGCAGTATTATATGTCAATTTTATCTCAATAAAACTAGAAAAAACAAGAAGTTAACAATAATAACCAACAGGCAGTGGCTTTCAAGCTTGAACAGGTATGAGAATCACCAAGAGGCCTTATTAAGACATGTATTTCTGGCCCCCATCTCCAGAGCTCCTGTGTCAGTAGGTCGGGGTTAGGATTCTGGAAGTTGCATTTCTAACAGCTTCCCAAACAATGCAGATGCTTCTGGTCCAGGACCAGCTGATCTAAGGTGAGCCCTAGCAATTACCTGCTACCAAATCTTATTCTCCCATTCTCTTATATAACCCCACAGAGTGATTCTATTTGTATGGTTTTTGTCAGGGCAGCCTTGGACTGGGGTAGAAAAATCAGTTTGAATTATTTTGTAGCCATTTGTTAGTGACTGGGCAGAGTTTTCATGTTGGATATATTTTACCATTTAGCCCATTATTTATGGACTGCATCTCCTACCATTAACTGGGAATAAGAGTAATGATAATATGAACGAATGAAAGCAACATGTAAATGTTTTGTTAACAGAGGGATGCATACACATAAAGTATTTTACTCTTGCCATTGGCCTTGCATGAATAACTATGTGAAATGATGAATTTAACATTAGCCCTTGGGTTCTTGCTTCTTTCCCTCACCTGCTCTGACTAGGAAAATAATTGTAGCTTCAGTCTGAATGGGGATATATCAGCCAGGTCTTTCTGACTTCTAGATAGCTCATGTAGTCCGGCCAAACTATCTGGCTTTCTGATTACACAGCTTTTATAAAGAGAAAAAAATATTTTCCTAAGAATCATTTTAAATTATTTTCTCCTCTCATAATGAAAGGTTTATCTAAAACCCCGAACTTCATTCAGGATTCTTCCCCACTCTTTGTCGTTCCCCATCCTTTCCTGACCCCACCCACCCCTCAGACAGCCAGGGATTTAAAAATATGTTGGAAGATTTTGATGGTGTCTGCACAGTAGGATTACACTCTTCTATGTAACGTTCGGACACCAGACAGAAAGATAGCACAGTCTGTCTAGCTCTTTGTAATTAGCTTCACGATACTGTTTTAATTGTGGCTCAGCTTAATCACTGGCTGTGCACAGATTATGCCATATAGTTAAAATAATTATGGAGATTTGATAAGATAATGCTTTGAATTCATATAATGCTTCTTTTCCAACAGGCTCCACAATTTAAAAGGAGAGAGAGCAAAAAGGACAAAGAAGGACAGCCATTCGATGCCACCTTTGGTCATTTTCTGCACCTTGCCAAGGCTGGCCAGGGTAATACACACACACACACACACACACACACACACACACACACACACACACATATTTATTTCAGGTCATCTTCCACCTGCCCAAGGAAGCATTTTATCCAGTACTCAAAGATTCTGAAGATAGTGTGAAATGATACATACCTTGTTTGCCAGCAAATACTTAATACGGACTATACAACTAGTAACCTAGGCAAGCCCGTGTGGATGCATTAGTTCTAAATCTAATTGTTTACATAACTGATGGCTACTGGCTCCATTAGCAGTTCTTTACCTTCAAAAGAGTGCAATCTGGTCATAAACCTTTCTTAGAACTATTATACAATTTGTATGGTTTATTGAACATTCATTCATTCATTCAAAGTAGCATGCCTACTATGTGCCAAGTGCTGTTCTAAACTCTTACAGTAAGTAAGTTAAGCAAAATTCCTACCCTCATGGCCCTGACATTCTAGATATAGGGGAACTGACAATACACAAACAATAAAATAATGATTTCAGGTATGATTAGTCCTGTGAATAAAATAACACAGGGTTGGGGAACAGAGTGGGGAAATTTTAGACAGATTAGGAAATATCTTTTTCAGAAGATGACATTGAACAGGGTCCTGATGGTGAGAAGGAATCAGGTGAAGATACGGGGAGGGGAATTCTAGGTGTAAGGGAGAGAAAGTGTAAGTGGCTGAGTCTATGATGAGGTTAGTGGTTCTGGGAAAAACAGGTGGGGCAGAGGGGCTGGAGGAGAGTGAGTAAAGGGTAGAGTTGAGACAAGGCAGAGGCCAGGTCAGAGGACTGTGCCCCATGGCATAAAGATTAAATTTTAAGGTGATGGTAGGTCGTAGAGGGTTCACATTGCCCGATTCACATTTTAGAAAGATCATGCTAGTTGAGATTAGACTTTATAGGCAAAAATTGAGATGGGAAATACTAAGGGATGCAAGACTTTTTTAGACATGTTGAGTTTGAGTTAGGTATTACACGTACAAGTGTGGCGTTTAATACCTGAAAATGTAAATCTAGAGCTCAGGGGATAGGTCAGAGTTGGAGATGTCTATGTGGGAGTCCTTACTGTATACATATAGTATTTATTGCCTAAGCTGGATCTTGGGCAAGTGGGGAGATGAGGTGATATAAAGGAAGTATACATTGTTGTCCTACCCTAAAAGAGACTTTTAAAATGTTATCTTTCTTATGATGTGCATAATGAATAATAGAAGGTAACACAGAATGTGACTTTAACACAATTTTTTTGCTTGTTTGTTTAATAGCAAACAGACCAAAAATTATTCAGATAAGTCTTATCTTTCAAAGGAGCCACATGGGAGGGCTAGCCAGTTGGGCCAACAATGCTGCCATTGCTTAGAACTTTCTTGGAGTGATTGGGGATCCCTTTTATTATTTTTTTTAATTAAAAATATTTTTTAATTGGAGTATAGTTGGTTTACAATGTTGTGTTAGTTTCAGGTGTACAGCAAAGTGAATCAGTTATACATATACATATATCCACTCTTTTGGGGGCTCCCTTTTAGATTTGCTTTCACCACACAAGAAAGTCAGCCTAAATTTTTCGTAAAATTATATCTCATTTTTGGTTAAAAAATGAAACTGCTTGAAAATTCATCTGCTATTGTACTTATAACAAAAAAAACACACAAGAAGCCCTAAATATTTCACCAGAGGGAGATGACTTGACACCACTGATGATTTTAAAATGACTTTGTCATTTGCTTTGGCAATTCTCAGAATGGTGTCTGGATATGTTTAGAGCAATATGGAGAAGACTGGAATAAGTACACAACCTCCCACGTGATAACTTTGAAGGAAATACTATTTATTTCGATTTGAAGTTTTATTCATTCATGAAAAAAAATTTATTATCTGCCATGTTCCAGGTGGTTTTCTAGGCAGTGAAAAGGCAGTTACAAACAATAAAAAGAATAAAACAATGCTAGCTTTCAGGACTTCATCTTTGACCTGAAGAATATCTTAGCCATCAAAAATCCCATTTTTGCAAATGGCTCAATTAATCAATTTACTGAAACTAAAACATTCAAATGAAGGAATAAAATTTAACTTTGCCTTTGCCTTCCTCATCTGTTTCTTCTTCCTGTCATATTTCCAGAAACCTAGCTCTCAATCTCTGATTTTTAAGTCTAAAGTGATCTGTTCCTGTATGCTATAAAATTCCCCTCAGACATGGAGCACACTTTTATTTTTCTTTCTCCCCCATTTTGTTACTAGAAGGTGTTGACAAATCTCTGGGATAAGATTCTAATATGTTAATTCGTAAGAAGGTGTAAATGACTTGATGCTGATTTACTACAGCCTGAATTTTTATTTTAACAACAGAACAAAACAGATCAAAGAAATACATCTGTCATAATGGAAATTAAAGCATTTGCAAGTAATAAAGTGATATATTTCTTGGCTGAGAGCCTTCTCCCTGTTTCTGAAGTCACAGCTATACAGCTTACTTATATTGCCAATCATAATCTCTAGGAACAAGAAACTTTCAATTTCCTTCGATGCTACTATTTCTTTTTCTTTTTAAGGGATATTCTGCAGCTCTCCTGTTCCATGTAACATACTAGCAAGAGATCATAATAGTTTTGCTATAGCAAAGGGCCAAATTTTTCCTTGGCCTTTGTTTAGCTGGAAGGTGCCTACCACTGAACTGGGGCTCTCCACCACCATAGCTCCTTCAGCCTTGTGCAACATATTATTACAATCAGCTTCACTTGTTCCCAGTTCTTTCAGCATCTGTAGTGGCAGCTGGCACATCTCCCACTTCATCAGGAAGTGCATTCAAGGGTATCCGGCTAGAAAGTTCCCCCAGCAAGCATTTCTTCATATTGCAAAATGAAGAAGCAAGGTTTCAGTTGGAGGTATTCATATCTGGGGTCAAGTAAGGTAGAGTAAAGTGGGGAGATCTTCCATCATCAAAATATCTTTATCATGGGTGAGACCAGTAAAAAAAATCCATTCTTTTTTTCTGTAGACTGGCATTCCTTTGACCCTGGTTTTAATCAGAAAAGGGATGAGCAGAATTATGCGATTGGCACTGCCCTTGTTTGTTTTCTAAATTCTCAGAGAGAATTGCTCTCATACCATAGGTTTCCCTCAAGATCTACAATTCTGATTTAAATGGTTCAGTTTTATGTGGAGTTTTCTGTGTTTTGCCTTTGGATACCCATATTTTTCTTTCCAGCAATTAATAGGAAAATTTCATTGTGCCAATTGTGGTTTTTTCCTGTGAAAACAACCTCTATTGTCTTCCACCTCTTTTTTACCTCCAGTATTCTGCACTAATATGTAACTGCATGTCAAAGAGGGTGGTGACGATGACCAGCATATGTCGCAAATGTTTGAAAACTGTTCTGGTTAACATAGAAAGAGCTATGGTTTAGGAGATTTAGCTCATGTGAAAATAACTGTGGCCCAGAGATCTAACTCCTCTTCAACATTTACTCCCTTTGAGAAGAAGCACTTTGGGGCAGTATCTCTCAAGGTCATTCATTTTTATCTTTTAATCTATTAGTATGCCTGGTGTCTTGGTAATCAGCATTAGAGCCAGAAATATTGCTAAGCAGTCTTTGGGAGGTATTGAAATAGATGTGTCTCTTGGAGAAAAATTAATTGAAGTCTGGTATGTGTAAGGAAGCTAACAATTACTGAGTGCTTACTCTGTGCCAGGCAATATGCTAAGAATTTTTGCATGTATTATCTCATGTCATAAAGTCTCAATTTTTCTGTTTATTACAGTCATCCTTTGGTATCTGTGGGGGATTGGTTCCAAGACCCCCACCTTCCCCAGCGATACCAAAATCTGCATATGCTCAAGTCCCTTGTGTAAAATGGCATAATATTTGCTTATAACCACACAATCCTCCAGTATACTTTAAATCATCTCTAGACTACTTATAATACCCAATAAAATGTAAATACTGTGTAAACAGTTGTGAATTCAATTTAAATTGCTATGTAAATAGTTGCCTATGTGTGGCAAATTCAAGTTTTGCTTTTTGGAACTTTCTGGAATTTTGGAGGGGGAACGTTTTTGATCTGCAGTTGGTTTAATCCACGGATGTGGAACCTACAGAAACGGAGGACGATTGTAATTGGAATATAGATTTTATTTAGTTTTATTCAAATCTTACTTTTATTACTTTGGTCTAAAATATTACCTATGTAGTTTTGTGCTTGAGGGAAAGTGTATTTAGTGTTCTAGAAGAACAACAGCGGTAGGAAATAATTTGGAATTAAACTTGTTCATGACGTACACAAATAAATTTAAAGTACACCCACTAATTTAAATTACAAAATTAGGGCTGGTCAATACAACCAGAGTGAAGTAAGCTAACAGGGCAGTTTCATGGATTTGGTACTATTGTAGTCATTGGGATTATTCCTCAATATTTCCAGGCAGTGCTCTTCTACCATATAACGCGTTAGCAAGCAATCCTTGTAGTTAGACTGTATTTTCCCACATCTTTAAAATTATGTGTGGCCATGTAACTTGCTTCAGCTAATGAAATGTGAGCAGAATTGATGAGCATCACCTTCAGGTAAAAGCCTGTAAGGACAGTGCACAAGTCCCCATCTTCCCATTCCCTAGCCATAGTGACCAACACTATTTCAGATGGGGAGGCTCTGCCAGCCTGAGTTCTGAGTGAGGATCATGTGAAGCCAAATTCAGTACTGACTTAATATAGCATGAGTGAGAAATAAATTTCTGTTGTTATAAGACATTGAGATGTGGGGATTGTTTGTTACTGTAGCACAACCTAGATTATTCTAACTAATGTAGAATGGTTCTAACATTCATCCAGAAAGTAGAAACCCAAAAAGTCCTTCCTAAATGTACCTTCTTTCATTATCTGCATAGTTTAACCAGAGGTTTGAATTGACCAGACCCTTCTAATAATGAGATAACGTAGAGGTTAAGAGATCTGCGCAGTCAGGCTGTTTCTGTTCAAATACTGACCTTGCTGCTTTCTACCTGTAAAGATTTGAATGAGTTACTTAATCTCTCTGAGTATCAATTTCCTCATTTGGAAAATAAGGATAATAGTAATACCTACCTTACAGGACTATTGTGAGATGAAATAAAATAATGTATAAAAAACACTTAGCAGGGAGGATAATACTTTGTCAGGTCTTGAGGAGAGGGGAATATGGACAGTTTCTAATCAACAGGCATAAAGTTTCAGTCAGGCAAGATGAATACGCTCCAGGATCTGCTGTACACCATCGCACCTAATAATACATTGTATACATAAGCATTGATTAAGAGGATAGATCTCAGGTTAAATATTCTTTCTACATAATAATTAAACAATAAATGTTAGGTATCATTCTATTATTATCCAGTACATTTGACAATGACTATGGAGCTTATCTTTTTCAGTCTAATTGTTTGGATAACTGATTGTGAAAGTCCCTTCCAGCTCCAAAACTCTATGCTTCCACGAAATACCTTGCTTTCTGGTCCCTACCTTTCCTTAGAGTAGCTGTAGTTGTGGTTTGAATTTTGTGGTGCATATGAGAACTGATGCTAGCTTAGCTGGCTTAGTGAGAAATGTATCTACAAAAAATCAATTTATTCTGCCTCGACTTTCTCCTCCTTCTCCTACTCCATCATTCTTGAAGTTGTCCCAGAACTCTGTTTGACTTTGTAGTTTCTTGCTTCTTTCTCATTCTGAAATATATTTTTCTTTTTGGCTTTTGACACTGGACAACATAAATTTTCCTTTTAATAGACTTGCCCATGTATATAGTAAATAAGACCAGGACTGTGCCAGGGAAATTTCCCCAAGAGATCGGGCAGGTTTTTGATGGTAAGTGTATTAGATATGCTAGAGACGCTGAAGAAGGGAGAGGAGAAAAACTTGTTAGACACGTATAGACCTTCACATCATGACAAAATATTTTATATGCACATATTTGCAGGAGTATTTCTGATTTACTCTGTTTATTTACCAGTGTTCTCTCTAGGAAAGAGTGCATTGTCCCCTGAAAAACTAGTCGTCTTTGGCTAAAACTCTTTTGTCAAATATGAAAGTGCAGTCTTAAGAATTTTATTAGTGTGGTTGGGATCAATGACTATTGCTTCGAAATGCAGATGTGGATTGTGAAGCCGGTGAACAGGACTGTGCAAGGAAAATGGCATTGTCGAGGATGGAGGAAAAGGCCAAGACCTGTGCCAGATGTGAGCAGGTAACGCCAAGGTTATTTGTAAAAAAGATGGTGGTGGGGAGGATGGCTGAATTCCTGGGACAATAGCCTGAGAGATCAGGGACTGGAAAGAGTAGAGGCAGGAAAAGTGAGCCGGGGGTGGGGGAGGGGAGAAAAACTGAGGCAGGAAGAGGGACGAGATCCGAGAGGATACAGAATAAAGGCAGAGCAGCAGACAAAGCCCTCAGGACCAAAAGCCAGAGAGAATCCCAGTTTGTTTAGCCCAGAGACAGGAAAAAGGACATCCTCTCAAAGGACCTAGGTTATGGGCTGGATGGAGAAGATAGATAACAGGAAAGAACCCGGCTTCTCTAGGGACCCAAAGAACAAGGCCTGTCCCTCCTTCCCCCCTCCCTTCATCCCCGCCCTAACCCTTCTCATAAGATAATAGCTTAACTTGAGGCTAGAAGGTGGAAATGGGACAAACTGTCTGAAAGGAGATAGAACTGAGTCCCCAAGGCAGGAGACTGCAAAAGAAGCCCTGGCAGGAAGGCCAGCATACTAATGGGGCCTGCAGGGACAGGCCATTGTCTCATACTTTAAAAACATTCTTTTATCAAGTAAGTGAGCATGTGGAGTGGGAAGCATTGAACTTGAGCTGGGCTTACCAGCAGCATGGCATTCGACTTCAACTCTAAAAGCTGAGATCCTGAAATTCCCTCCCAGGTGGTAAAGTGCCTTGTCTGGATTTGGTGCCCAACGGATACCATGTGCGGGAGACAACTCGGAAGCTGAGTCAGATGTGAGTGGGGCTGGAGAGAAGGGGCAGAAGAGGTACTGGTACCCTGTGCTGAAAAACAAGTGCAAGTGGGGCAGTTCCGTCTTTGCTTTCCTGCATCTCTCAGATCAGGTGAGTAATAGGGAACCCCGGTAAATCCATTACACTAAGTAGGTTGCTTTCACATGATGATGTTGTGTAATTCACTGTAACATTTAAATTGTTTAGTCTACATTAGGGGGTCACTGAGAATCCAAAGCAGATACAGGAAGCGTTTTGAAAATGACCAGTGCTAGACAAGGCTCCAGAATCCTCTGTCAATCCAGTGTTATAAGTCCTTACCTATTTTTCCCTTGCAATCTTTATGAATCCCAAGTGAATCACATCTAATTTAGTCTTTGGGAATTTGATTTCCCCAGTTTGGGTAGCTAGACCCCAAGAATCCCTTGACTTGCCTCGTTCCTTCTGAGGGGGGCTTCTCAAATACTTTCTGGGAGTATGGCCTCGGGTGCTGTTACCTCAAACTCTGGTTCTCCACTCATTATTTACATGTCCTTAGGAATTTGCCTTGCTTACCTGAGCTTCAGTTTCCTCACCTATAAATGGGAGAACCACCACTACCACATAGGGCTGTTGTGTGAACTGATGATATGGTACATTTGAAAGGTGCCAAGGCTGGATGTGGCATACAGAAGTCCTCCAATAGATGTTTTCCTTTTTCTCTCAAAATGCCAGGCATCTAGCTCATCTTCTTTGTCCCAGTAATCTTGGGGGATCTTGCCCCAGAAAAAAAAGCAAGCCAAATTTGTGTGAGAGTCTTAAAGACTGCTTCAAAAAGAGAAGCTTTCTCTTAAGTAGCCAAATGGGCTTGAGCAACAGACAATCCCCTGTTACTTTCATCCCCCAGCTGCAGACCTCTTCTTGGAACTCTGGCTGCCTGAAGGACTGAGCCACTAACCCTTCCATAAGTCCATCAGAGGACTGGGTATGAGAATTCGTGAAAGTGAGCACCAGTACACATACATTTTATGTGGGTTCTACTATACTGAAGATCAGTTTGAAGGAAACAGGTCTCAGCAAGCCTAGGGATGATATCAAATAGGGGCATTTGCCTAGTATGGCTTCTCAGGAACCCACAAATCCTAACAAAAGATACATTTAGGTACGTCTCTGACCCTCAACCACATCAGCCCAGAACTCAGTGTGGTCACCTCATGGTTGTACCAGCATTGCATTTCTATTTTAGCCACAGGTTGTAAAATAATCACTAGGAGTCAAACAAGTGCATCTATAATGATGACTCACCTTCTAGCCATAAGGTCTAGGAGAGATTGAGCACCTCCTGTCTGGCTGTGACCTTCTCAGGCCTACAGAATTGGTACTGTCAGAGGGTAGAGCCCCACAGTTTGCCTTGTGTGGACTACCTTTTGGTGGGCTGCTCGAAGAGCTCATGTCGTCTGCATTGCAGGGAACTACATTTTCCAGGTTCCCTTACCAACTGGCTTTCAAGTATGTTTGGCCAATGGGTTGTACTGGTGGAAGACTGGAGGGCAGGATGAACCAGAGTATTTCTCTTCCTTTTTGCTTCCAGTGAGGCTTCCAGCACTGTCTGCTTTAGTTTGCTTGCTTGTTTATGCAGTTTCAGGTCCTGTTGGTCAAGCCCATCCTCTGGGTTCCCAGCTCCTGTGGAGCATCCCCTGCCACAGTTCTAACTCTCAACCAATGGCTTCAGGTTCTGGCTCTGGTAATATGACATCCTCCCTGGGTCCCTACAGCCCTAGGGGTGGTGGTGGCTTTCTGCTCTTGCTAATATCTGGGTTGCCTCACCATCCTTCTCTTGGCTTTTTAGCTCTTTCATTACCTACGTAAACAATTCCCTATATTAAGTTGGTTCTGTTTAAAATGCCTTGGGTGGACTCTGTTTTCCTGATGAGCTTCTCACAGCTACACCTCCTTCAGTCAGTGATATTTTACCTTCATGTTGGACTTAAGTCTCTCATGTGAGGTTTGTCATCTCCCAGGCCATCCACTGGGAAACTGAGCAATAGTTCCTTCAGCCCTCAGGTTTCCCTGAACATATCCTGGGGTCACTTACCTCTGTGGGCTTTTGAACCTACGAGGGAGACAGGGTGCTTGTCATTTCTTAGTGACCTACTTTATATAAACGCCAGTCAAGCTTCCTCAGGTTGTCTTTGGCCTCCCACCCATTGGTTAAACTAATTTCTTTTGGAGTCCAAAACTACTCTTAGTTCATCCTCTATTCTCCTCTTTTCTTTGGCTTATGTTATAAACTCTATGTCATCCCCCTAGACTTTGCTGTTGGGAGACAAGCCTCTAAATAAAACAAACAAACACAAAAACAAGCTAGAGAGCATCGAGGACCCCACAGATCCATTAAAGTGATTGGCAGCTACATCCAGCTTCTAGAGGCAGTAGTGGTGCAGGGCTGTCAGCAATGTCCAGTGATAGGGGTGTGGGTCACCTACTGTTATTTGTTGTGGCAGTGATATCTTCACCAACCAGGTTCTGTAACATGATTTTGAACATGATCCCTGAATGTGTAGCCTCTGAGCTTGGTGTGCTGACTTTCCTAGAGATTTTGTGAGCTACCCAATATCATTTTTTTCCCATAAATCATTAAAAATTAGTTTCTGATGCTTATAACTAAATAATAGGTATAGAAATTGGAACCACACACAGTGTTTTCTGATCCACAAAATCATACCTTCAGGTGTGCCCAGGTGCTCTCTAATCTGATATGTTCTCAAAATGGGTCCACAATATCTGAGTTCCATGTAAATATTCACAAAAAGGGCCTGTAATACTTAGGTGATCAATAGAGTCAGCCATTACTGGTCCAAAAGAGCCAGTAGCTCTTTATCCTCAGCTGTGCCAATGGTGCTCAGTGGGCTCGCTAGTTAAGTGACCATGGTGGCAGGAACTGACATACTAGCTCAATTATGTGGACTTCTCTTCACCTAGGCTTTCCCAGCATCACCAACTTGCCAGCTCTAGTGACCAACCGTGACCTTCCCAACTGATAGCACTCCAAGGAGACCAGTCATTCACACGATGGCAGGTTCATAGCATTTAATTCCTTCCTTTGTGGAGGGAGAAGCAGTATGTCCTTACTAAAATAGACATGATTTAGATTTACTTCCTTTCCCTCAGTGCTTCTGCCAAAGCCATCACCTGTAGGTATTCTGAATGTCTTTTTTCACTATCACAGTATCCCACTCAATGTTGCTTCTCAACAAGAAGCTCACACTTTAGGAGAGGAAGACAATGTGCTGATGCCCATGGAAATTCATGGTCTTATCGTAAACTGTGTCCTAGAAGCAGCTGGCTTTAAAAAACAGTGAAATGACTGAAGTAAGAATCAGTTATGGTGCCAACTGAAACTCAGCATCTTGAAAGGTTGGAGCGCCATCTTAGAGGTGAGACTTTTGTCTACCTGTGTTTGATATATGGTGCAGGCCCTTGTGGAAAACGTGGATCCAGGGACCAAGGTGAGAAATGGGAATGCCACTTCTCACAATTACATTTCATATTATACCTATGACTTTGGGTAATGCTTGTATAGGAGCTTTAGTATTGTACTTGGAGAAGAAATGCTTCCACCAGAGGAAACAACAGAGACTGCTACCCTGACACTCCAGGTTCCTTTTAACACCAGGTAGGGAAAATATAGGCTATAGTTGATCCTGGTTATCAAAGGTTCTGATACATAGTGTAGTCAGAGAAGAATATGAATAAAATCCAGAGGAACCTCCTAGGTCTTCCCTGCCCAGTCATAAATTAAGGGAAGGCTATAGCAATTCTTTATAACCGGGAACCCCTGAAAGCTCAGATCCCTCTGGAATAAAGTTTTGGGTCACTCCACAGTAGGAACACTGGCCATCTGAAGAGAAAGTAAAGGGAACATAGGATGAGTAGTGGAGAGTGGAAATAATAAATATTCACTGTGGCCTTCTTACCAGGGAAGTCATGGTTTGAGAGTAGACATGAAAAGAGCAGGAAATATCTGTACTTGCAAGAACATAAAGGAAACCCTCCAAAGGTTGTCTTTTGCAACCAGAATGAAATCCAAAGTTTGTTCTGATTTACAAAAGCCTACGTGAGTTGGCTGCTACCTACCTCTCCCACTTCATTTCATTCCACTCATCCCATTGCCCATCATGTTAAAGCCTATAGGTGAAGCTCATTCTAGCCTCCAGGATTTGTATTAGCTGTTTCCCTAACCTGGAATGCTTTTCCCCTAGATATCCACATGGCTTAACCCCTCACTTCATTTGGACCACTGCTCAAACACCCTTACCAGTGAAACTTTCCCTGTCTACCTTATATAAACAGTACTACCCTGCTCCCCATTCTCTCTTTCCCTTGCCTTAAACACGCTTTAGCTCCCACTATAGAACTAGTAACTATATTGCATAGTAAATATTAGACATATATGTGTTTATCATCTGTCCCTCTCCAATGGAATATAATCTCCATGAGGACAGAGATTTTTTTTGTTTATTATTGTACCCATAGAACCTAGAGTAGTGGAAGTCCTCAAATATTTGTTGAATAAGTGTTTTAATTATTCATGTAATGACAAAGATAAGATTTATTAACAGGAAATGGAAAGCCTTAGAAATCAGATGAGATATTTGAACCTCTCAAAGTTCAGAAAGCATAATAAGGCATAAAATAGAAGATGTTTTAGAGAGTTTTTGAAATTGCTCAGGGACTTTTGCTATCTTCCAAATTCTTTAGCTGTTCAGAATTGTGCCAATCGCTTATTCCTGAGAATGCTTTTATGTTGATACCTATTCTTCAGTAACCACCCCCAAATCTCGCTCTGAGTACCCTCGTTTCCTTTTCTAGCAAACTACTGACCTCTATTTTTAAAAAACCTTTTCTTCTCCAAGTGGCATATCTTGATTTTTCAGTAGCTGCTTCGTAAAGATGGTGGGAAAGGGCCTTATATCTTTGTTATGGCCCGGCATCCTGACTAATGTGCCATTTGCTTCTGTGTATAAGTTTTGCAAGATATTCTGAAGCTCTTGCTAGATACTTTCATTATCAGAAAGTACACGCTGCTACTCAGATGGCTGGCTGTAGTGAAATAGATGTAGTATTGAGTTAGCTTTTTACTGTCCATCAAGGCAGTGAAAGTGGGTTTCTTTTTCCACTTGTTCTGTCCAAAGCATCTGCTACTTTCAAGATTTGTCCAGAAACTCCTGCTGCTCTTCCAGGTCTCACTGGTTTTCCCTTTGAGCTCATTTCACATACAGAGTTTCTACCTGACATTTAAGCCCTGAATAATATACTGTTAAACATTCTATTCCAGTGGAGTTTCCAGCTCTTTTCTGCCTCCACATAGTTATTAGCCCACACATTCCAGTCATCAACATATCTATCCTGTCAGTGATCATCAGTATTGGAGAGTTTCACATGCCCCATTACATTCTATATAAAAACCTCTGCCTATTTCAGTATTTTGACTTACCTTACTCAACCGGCTTGTAACTTCTGTGATCCTTGATTGTATCTCATGTTTCTATAGTATTCCCCAAAATAGTAGCTTAACATCTGGGATAGTGTTGGGCACGTAGTAAGCATAGTTTTCAACAAAAAGAAATTGATTGATAGATTTTTTTTTAGAGTTTGTTGATAGATTTACTCCTCTTCTAGTAACGTTCTGAGTACACCCAGGAAGGCCAGATACAACACAAAAACCATAGGTTTAAAGCATTAGTTTGCTGGTGAAACAATGAGGGTCAGAGGGTTCAAGAATCTGCAAAGGGTGGCACTGTTGAAGAGATTGCTGATTGTAGGTAGTTAATTTTACCCTCAAGGACATTTTCATATTCCTGGCTGGGATTTTTTGACTGATGTCTAACTAAGGGTTTCACTGAAATTTAGGTGAGTCATTATGTGTATATATTTGAATATCTTTACCTCTATTCCAAACCTTTAGTAAAGCTATACTAGTTCTAATCTGTTCTTTGATTGATCCCATGACTATGCAATGTGGATGAGGGCCTTACAGCTTCACAGAAAATCCACTTTTGATTCTGCAACATCAACTCCATTTCAAATATGGCCAAGAGCAGGCACCCTCTCCTCTTCAGGCGTCTAGCCCAACCTCTGGGGAAGGGGTAGTGCCACCAGAGACTGAGTTCAATAATGTGGGCAATCAATCAATCAATCATATCTATGTAATGAAGTTCCAATAAAAACTCTGGACACAGAGGCTGAGTTTCCCAAGTTGGCAATACTCTGTTTGTATTGTCACACATTGATGCTGGGAGGGTAATGTGTCCTGAGAACAACAGAAGCTTTGCATTTGGAAGCCTCCTAAACTCTGCCCTTTGTGAATTTTTCTTCTGTTGGTTCTAATCCCTTCCCTATAATAAAGCATGACTGTATAGATAATAGCTTTCAGTGAGTTCTGTGACTCTTACTAGTGAATGATCAAACCTGGGGTGGTTTTGGGAATCCCCCAAACTAGCAGCTAGTGTCAGAAGTAAGGGCAGTCTGGGAGACTGTGCCCTGAGACTGTAGTTTGGCTAACTGGTAATGACAACCCTCATCCCAACTCTTTCTCTGAGCTTGAAACATGACTGGAATAATAATTTTACATTATTGTAGTTTGGGAGAGATAGGGCTGTACTTTGCTTGTGTTCTGATTTATTTTTCTGCCTACTCTGCTGGCTTCATTTCTACAGCCTTTTCCAGATTCTGGTTCCTCTCTTCATAACGTCCCTCACCTTGTACTCAGACTTGCCCAACTCCAGGGCTTCAGGGAGGTAGGATAGATAAGAAGAGCTGCCTCTCAGCTGGTGCAGCCCACATTAAGGTTCTCTAAAGGTCTCTGGCCTCCTGGGACCCGGCGATGATCCTTGGCCCCTGTTTTTTAAACTTCAAACTTCCCTTGCTCCCCATAATATATGGACTTAATGCCACCACGGCAAGTCATTATGTGCCTGGGGATGCTGCCTTTCCTTTGCATTAAAACCTTTTTCTACCCATTCTCAGCACTTCCTGAAGTTTCTTAGCCAGATGTTTCATAAACCTGAGGGATCATGAGGATCTCTTGGGGCTCTTGTTAAATGTTCAGGTTCTCCACATGTCTCATGGAGATTTTTATTGTAGGTCTGGACTCTGGCTCAGATGTTTGTGTTCTTTTAATATAAATGCTAGGTACCCCAATCATTCTTAGGGTCACCAACCATATCCATGAGCTTGGACTTCTGCTTCATATCTACTTCTAACTTGCAATTACCATCCTAAGTATTTTTCTTGTCCCTGCTGATGTTAGGAAGCAAACCTGAACCTGTCTGTATGCCCTCTGTTCTGGAGGAGTCATGCCCTAGCCCTGGTCCTAGGGCTGGCATTTCTCCAACCTTGCATTTGCAACCTTGCAACCTGGCATTTCTTGGCCTTGTTATGGCTGGCTCTCCTCTCTGGCACTAGCATCTTTCTTCCTGTGCCCTATCCCAGCATCTGTTGTCTTGCCACACATAGATGGATGGATATCTAATATGATGACGAACTCCACAAACAAATTCATTAATTCAATAAACATTTACTGACTTGAGTTATGTCCCAGGCACTGTGCTAGGTCCTGGCGAGATGAAAAAAGGAAAATACTCATAGTTTAAATGGTGTGACAGACACATAAGGAAACAGCCATAATATCGTGTGATAAATGCTTTAGCAGAAGCATGTACCAAGTGCTATGGAAACTTATACAGGGGAGTAATTAATTCCTCCTGGGAAGGGTCAGGAAAAGTCACAGAGAAGAGTTTACATTTGGAAGGTGACTGAAAGTTCTCTCAGAGGTCAGGGGGAGGGGAGGGCATTCCAGGCAGAGAGCAAAGCCTATTCAAAGCCAAGGAGAGTGAGAGTGCTCACTGTACTCAGACAACTTGGACGGGGAGTCTGATGGACCAAGAGCAATGTTTTTTCCAAGTGTGGTTCTCAGGTATCTGCACTGTAATTCCCCTAGGAGCCTGTTGAAAATGCACATTTCAAGGCCTCCCACCTTGTACGTAACTGATTTAGAATCTCAGGGGTGGGGGCCTAAGCAATCTTTATTCTTGACACCCCCCCCAATGATTCTTAAACCAATTAAAGCAGTGATTCTCCACATCAGTACACTATAATCACCAAGGGGGCTTTAAGAAAATACTGATGCCTCAGCCTCACCCTCAGAGATTCTCATTTAATGGGTCTGGGGTGTGGCCTGGGCATCTGAATTTTTAAAGTTCCCTGGTGATTCTGTGTGGAGAACTACTTCACCCAACTTGAGGACCACAGAAACAGAGCATCAGAAGGTGAAGCAGACACATGGAGAATGGCTACAAATTATGAAGAAGATGTAAGAAATTCATGAAGGGCTTTCCATGCCAGTTTGGGGAGTTTGGTTTTGATTTTGTAGGAGGTGGAGAGAGATTGGGAGAGGTGGCTCCTACAAGCTCATACTTCTGTTTAGCTCTTATGAAATAGTGTTTTTAGGAAACAAGACCCAATCTGGTTTGTACATCCTTTGTGTTTGGGAAGGGATACTCTCCTGGGAACTTGTCCCCATAAAGTGTCTCAGCTGTGCCCTCAGGAGAACTGTTCTTTCCCGATACTTGGGCACTGAGTATTCCTGTTACTTTTTTTTTTTAATTAGTTAATTAATTTATTTTGGCTGCTTTGGGCCTTCGTTGCTGCACGCGGGCTTTTCTCTAGTTGCGGTGAGCAGGAGCTACTCTTCATTGCGGTGCACAGGCTTCTCATTGCAGTGGCCTCTCCTGCTGTGGAGCACAGGCTCTAGGCACCCGGGCTTCAGTAGCTGTGGTACGTGGGCTTCAGTAGTTGTGGCTCACGGACTCTAGAGTCCAGGCTCAGCAGTTGTGGCACACGGGCTTAGTTGCTCCGCGGCACATGGGATCTTCCCGGACCAGGGCTCGAACCCATGTCCCCTGCATTGGCAGGAGGTTTCTTAACCACTGCACCACCAGGGAAGCCCTTTTTTTTTTTTTCTTTTTTAAAGGTTGCTCTTCTTCATTCAGAGAAATTAACAACTGCTTCCAGCACAGGGGAATGGGTGGGCGGGGAAGGTAGGAAGGGTCTGGGCAGGGCTGCGAGTCCTCAGAACCCCTGTTACTTTCTTCAGAGATGCATTGAGCCCCTATTCTGTGCCCGTGGTTGAAAAATCCCCATCTGTACCCCAGGTGAATTCTGAGCCATGCCAAGTTCAAGGAGGCAAGACTGCAAGAGTGCAGGGAGATTGGTAGTAGAGGTTACACATTCACATAGTTTCCATTAGGCTCAGAGGTTAGAGGTATAAACCTCAACCAAGTCCCTAAGTTTCATGAATGGAAAGAAAAGTGTTGTATGGGTTATGGTGACTTTGGAGTGCAGAGAAGTTTTGGAATGGATCACAATGGGATAGAAGAGGGAGAGGTGGGAGGGGAGGGAGAAAGTCTAGGAAAACAGCCAGTCATCACCCCAGGCTGAGGTTTGGTGACTTAGTGGGCCAATTTGATCAAGATAGAATCAGAAATTTTGTGAGTACCAGTGTGAAGAAAAAGGAAAGGTCAGAAGTCCAGTGCAAGAGCCACCTGAAGGCCCTTTGTAGCAAATGGTCATGAGACCCTCAATGAAAGTCTCTCCTTCTTATAGTCCTCTCATTTCCCTCTTGTATTTTCTTCACCCTTTTCCCTCTTGTTTAACACTCTGCCTCTTCACTACCAACAGTCCTCTTAGGGACAACCAGCAAAACCCACAAAACTCCGCAGTTTTTTCATGAGCACATGAGTCACAGCTCTTTTTCTCAGAGCTGAGAAAAATGTGTACAGTTCTTTGGTCCAATCCCTTCCATTTGTAAATGAAGAAACAGAGGCTCAGAGAGGTGGAGTGACTGCCCAGAGAGGCAAAGATCACATAGCTAGTCAGTGGTACAATTACGACAGACCCATGTCCCTGGCTTACTCTCTGAGCCTGTGTCTACTTTACTAAGCTGTTGTCACAATGGTGAATTCTTGTGTTTTGCATGCTTTGACTGATGAATTTCACATTCATCATGTTGGGTTCCTACAGCCACTTTGTAAGAAGGCTAGAGCAATTACTTCCTCATGTTTGCTAAATCAACTGAAGGAGAATAGAACTTTGCTTAAAGATATAAGCTTCACCAGAAAGGAAGTAGAAGTTTATAAAATAGGGAAGTTCAGGTTCACAGGATGTTAAGCCATATGACCAGAATTTTCATATAATAGACTCCAGAATTATAGCTTACCATTATGATGATTTAGAGTCCCAGAACCACTACTCTGGGACAAGGAGAGACTTTGATAGTTCTGTGATTGAGTGCAGGGAAGGACATTATATGGTTACATTACTTTGGCGCTTTGACCTTTGTCTTGCTTCCTTTTGAAGTCTTCTAAATTTTTCTGCTGGTGCTCTCACGCTAGGTTGTGGGAAATGAGCTCACTGCTTCCCTCACAAAGCAACACAATGCCACCTTTAGCTGTGGCTTTATGGAACCTCAGAGCCCAATGTGGTGTCTGACTCAGTGCCTGGCGCATAGCAGGCACTCAACCGATGTTTGTTGACCTGAGTTGAGATGAAGTCAGCAGAGCTGTGCTGAATTACTATCAGGGAAACCTTAGGCAAGTCATTTCCATTTTCTAAGCTCATTCTTTTCTCCTACAAAATTACAGACAAGAACCAGACAGCTCTGATGTTCCTTTCCACTCAGAGATATATTTTGGCATCTCTTTTTCCAAAAATCCCAGAAATCTGGACCTAGGAGTGACTCTGAAGGTCAGTTAGCCCAACCCACAGCTTGTTCAAGGCAGAGCCAGACTATTCAAAGAAGTAGAGATTTGGCAGCTTTCTGGTTTGTGTAATAGTGAAAGTCAGCCAAGAAGAATAATTCAGATTAAAAATCATTTGAGGGCCAGAATTATTCTCTTTTGCTCAATATCCATCAAGTTAATGAGAAATAGTTAAGTCTCTGCTTTGGTTTTCTTCTTTGTTTTCTACTAATGTATAACTTACACACAGCAAAATGCACATATCTTTTTTTTAACATCTTTATTGGAGTATAATTGCTTTACAATGTTGCATTAATTTCTGCTGTACAACAAAATGAATCAGCTGTACATATACATATGTCCCCATATCCCCTCTCTCTTGCACCTCCCTCCCACCCTCCCTATCCCACCACTCTAGGTGGTCACAAAGCACTGAGCTGATCTCCCTGAAAATGCACACATCTTAAATGTACAGTTTAATGAATTTTTTCATTTGTAGCCATCCATGCAGTTACCTCCCACATCAAGACATAGAACATTTCAACACCCAGAGAAGGTCCTTCACGGCCTCTTCCAGTCACTATCCTCTCCCAAGGAATAGAGATTTAATTTCTACCACCATAGGTTGGTTTTGCCTAGTTTTGAGCTAGATGTGAATGGAATCACACAGTATATAGCTTATTATGTCTGACTTTTTCACTTAACATTATATCTGAGATTTATCCATGTTGTTTCATATGTCAGTAGATGGTTTTTATTTTTAATTGCTATATGTGAATTATATGAGTATATCACACTGTATGACTACAACAACTTAAGAATTCACCAGGATCAAGATGGAGGAATAGAAGAACGTGTGCTCACTCCCTCTTGCGAGAGCACCGGAATCACAGCTAACTGCTGAACAATCATCGACAGGAAGACACTGGAACTCACCAAAAGATACCCCACATCCAAAGACAAAGGAGAAGCCACAATGAGACGGCAGGAGGGGCACAATCACAGTAAAATCAAATCCCATAACTGCTGGGTGGGTGACTCACAGACTGGAGAACACTTATACCACAGAAGTCCACCCACTGGAGTGAAGGTTCTGAGCTCCACATCAGGCTTCCCAACCTGGGGGGTCCGGAAACAGGAGGAGGAATTCCTAGAGAATCAGACTTTGAAGGCTAGCAGGATTTGATTGCAGGACTTCGACAGGACTGGGGGAAACGGAGA
Organism: Monodon monoceros; assembly: GCF_005190385.1. NCBI lineage: Eukaryota > Metazoa > Chordata > Mammalia > Artiodactyla > Monodontidae > Monodon > Monodon monoceros. The sequence goes on from NW_021703783.1 coordinate 81,581,194, forward strand.
CTCCACTCTTGGAGGGCACACACAAAGTAGTGTGTAATTGGAACCCAGGGGAAGGAGCAGTGACCCCATAGGAGACTGAACCAGACCTACCTGCTTGTGCTGGAGGGCCTTCTGCAGAGGTGGGGGTGGCTGTGGCTTACCGTGAGGACAAGAACACTGGCAGCAGAAGTTCTGGGAAGTATTCCTTGGTGTGAGCCCTCCCAGAGTCCGCCATTAGCCCCACCAAGAGCCAGGTAGGCTCCAGTGTTGGGTTGCCTCAGGCCAAACAACCAACAGGGAGGGAACCCAGCCTCACCCATCAGCAGACAAGCAGATTAAAGTTTTGCTGAGCTCTGCCCACCAGAGCAACAGCCAGCTCTACCCACCACCAGTCCCTCCCATCAGGAAACTTGCACAAGCCTCTTAGATAGCCTGATCCACCAGAGGGCAGACGGCAGAAGCAAGAAGAACTACAATCCTGCAGCCTGTGGAACAAAAACCACATTCACATAGAGATAGACAAGATGAAAAGGCAGAGGGCTATGCACCAGATGACAGAACAAGATAAAACCCCAGAAAAACAACTAAGTGAAGTGGAGATAGGAAACCTTCCAGAAAAAGAATTCAGAATAATGAGAGTGAAGATGATCCAGGACCTCAGAAAAAGAATGGAGGCAAAGATTGAGAAGATGCAAGAAATGTTTAACAAAGACCTAGGGGAATTAAAGAACAAACACCTAGAAGAATTAAAGAACAAACAAACAGAGATGAACAACACAATAGCTGAAATGAAAAATACACTAGAAGGAATCAATAGCAGAATAACTGAGGCAGAAGAACGGATAAGTGATCTGGAAGACAGAATGGTAGAATTCACTGCCACAGAGCAGAATAAAGAAAAAAGAATGAAAAGGAATGAAGACAGTGTAAGAGACCTCTGGGACAACATTAAATGCAGCAAGGTTCGCATTATAGGGGTCCCAGAAGGAGAAGACAGAGAGAAAGGACCTGAAAAAATATTTGAAGAGGTTATAATCGAAAAATTCCCTAACACGGGAAAGGAAATAGCCACCTGAGTCCAGGAAGCAAAAAGAGTACCAGGCAGGATAAACCCAAGGAGAAACATGCCATGACACATAGTAATCAAACTGACAAAAATTAAAGGCAAAGAAAATTTATTGAAAGTAACAAGGGAAAAACAACAAATAATATACAAGGGAGCTCCCATAAGGTTAACAGCTGATTTCTCAGCAGAAACTCTACAAGCCAGAAGGGAGTAGCATGATATATTTAAAGTGATGGAAGGAAGAACCAAAACCAAGATTACTCTACCCGGCAAGGATCTCATTCAGATTCGATGGAGAAATCAAAAGCTTTACAGACAAGCAAAAGCTAAGAGAATTCAGCATCACCAAACCAGCTCTACAACAAGTGCTAAAGGAACTTCTCTAAGTGGGAAACACAAGAGAAGAAAAGGACCTACAAAAACAAACCCATAACAATTAAGAAAATGGTAATAGGAACACACATATCAATAATTACCTTAAATGTGAATGGATTAAATGCTCCAAGCAAAAGAAACAGGCTCACTGAATGGATACGAAAACAAGACCCATCTATATGCTGTCTACAAGAGACCCACTTCAGACCTAGGGACACATACAGACTGAAAGTGAGGGCATGGAAAAAGATATTCCATGCAAATGGAAATCAAAAGAAAGCTGGAGTAACAATACTTATATCAGATAAAACGGACTTTAAAATAATGTTACAAGAAAAAAGGAAGGACACTACATAATGATCAAGGAATCAATCCAAGAAGAAGATATAACAATTATAAATATATACACACCCAACATAGGAACACCTCAATACATAAGGCAACTGCTAACAGCTATAAAAGAGGAAATCTACAGTAACACAATAATAGTGGGGGACTTTAACACCTCACTTACACCAATGGACAGATCATCCAGACAGAAAATTAATATGGAAACACAAGCTTTAAATGACACAATAGACCAGATAGATTTAATTGATATTTATAGGACATCCCATCCAAAAACAGCAGATTACACTTTCTTCTCATGTGCACATGGACATTCTCCAGGATAGATCACATCTTGGGTCACAAATCAAGCCTCAGTAAATTTAAGAAAATAAATTATATCAAGCATCTTTTCTGACCACAGCACTATGAGATTAGGAATGAATTACAGGGTAAAAAATGTAAAAAACACAAACAAATGGAGGCTAAACAATACGTTACTAAATAACCAAGAGATCACTGATGAAATGAAAGAGGAAATCAAAAACTATCTAGAGACAAATTACAATGAAAACACGATGATCCAAAACCTATGGGATGCAGCAAAAGCAGTTCTACGAGGGAAGTTTATAGCAATACAAGCCTACCTCAAGAAACAAGAAAAATCTCAAATAAACAATCTAACCTTACCCCTAAAGGAACTAGAGAAAGAAGAACAAACAAAACCCAAAGTTACTAGAAGTAAAGAAGTCATAAAGATCAGATCAGAAATAAATGAAATAGAAACAAAAAAATCAATAGCAAAGATAAATAAATTAAAAGCTGGTCTTTGAGAAGATAAACAAAATTGATAACCCATTAGCCAGACTCATCAAGAAAAAGAGGGAGAGGACTCAAATCAATAAAATTAGAAATGAAAAAGGAGAAGTTACAACAGACACCGCAGAAACACAAAGCATCCTAAGAGACTACTACAAGCAACTCTATGCCAATAAAATGGACAACCTGGAAGAAATGGACAAATTCTTAGAAAGGTATAACCATCCAAGACTGAACCAGGAAGAAATAGAAAATATGAACAGACTAATCACAAGTAATGAAATGGAAACTGTGATTAAAAATCTTCCAACAAACAAAAGTCCAGGACCAGATGGCTTCACAGGTAAATTCTATGAAACATTTAGAGAAGAGCTAACACCCATCCTTCTCAAAGTCTTCCCAAAAATTGCAGAGGAAGGAACACTTCCAAACTCATTCTATGAGGCCACCATCACCCTGATACCAAAACCAGACAAAGATACTACAAAAAAAGAAAATTACCAATATCACTGATGAATATAGATGCAAAAATCCTCAACAAAATATTAGCAAACAGAATCCAACAACACATTAAAGGATCATACACCATGATCAAGTGGGATTTATCCCAGGGATGCAAGGATTCCTCAATATACGCAAATCAATCAAGGTGATACACCATATTAAACTGAAGACAAAATCCCATATGATCATCTCAATAGATGCAGAAAAAGCTTTTGACAAAATTCAACACCCATTTATGATAAAAACTCTCCGAAAGTGGGCATAGAGGGAACCTACCTCAACATAATAAAGGCCATATATGACAAACCCACAGCAAACATCATTGTCAATGGTGAAAAACTGAAAGCATCTCCTCTAAGATCAGGAACAAGATAAGGATGTCCACTCTCACCACTATAATTCAACATAGTTTTGCAAGTCCTAGCCACAGCAATCAGAGAAGAAAAAGAAATAAGAGGAATACAAACTGGAAAAGAAGAAATAAAACTGTCACTGTTTGCAAATAACATGATACTATACATAGAGAATCCTAAAGATGCCACCAGAAAACTACTAGAACTAATCAATGAATTTGGTAAAGTTGCAGGTTACAAAATTAATGCACAGAAATCTCTTGCATTCCTATACACTAATGATGAAAAATCTGAAAGAGAAATTAAGGAAACACACCCATTTACCACTGAAACAAAAAGAATAAAAAACCTAGGAATAAGCTTACCTAGAGAGACAAAAGACCTGTATGCAGAAAACTATAAGACACTGATGAAAGAAATTAAAGATGATACAAACAGATGGAGAGATATACCATGTTCTTGGATTGGAAGAATCAATATTGTATAAATGACTGTACTACCCAAAGCAATCTACAGATTCAATGCAATCTCTATCAAATTACCAATGGCAGTTTTTACAGAACTAGAACAAAAAATCTTAAAATTTGTATGGAGACACAAAAGACCCCGAATAGCCAAAGCAGTCTTGAGGGAAAAAAACGGAGCTGGAGGAATCAAACTCCCTGACTTGAGACTATACTACAAAGCTACAGTAACCAAGACAGTATGGTACTGGCACAAAAACAGAAATATAGATCAATGGAATAGGATAGAAAGGCCAGAGATAAAGCCACGCACCTATAGTCAACTAATCTGTGACAAAGGAGGCAAGGATATACAATGGAGAAAGGACAGTCTCTTCAATAAGTGGTGCTGGGAAAACTGGACAGCTACATGTAAAAGAATGAAATTAGAGCACTCCCTAACACCATACACAAAAGTAAACTCAAAATGGATTAGAGACCTAAATGTAAGACCGGACACTATAAAACTCTTTCAGGAAAACATAGGAAGAACACTCTTTGACATAAATCACAGCAAGATCTTTTTTGATCCACCTGCTAGAGTAATGAAAATTAAAACAAAAATAAACAAATGGGACCTAATGAAACTTAAAAGCTTTTGCACAGCAGAGGAAACTACAAACAAGAAGAAAAGACAATCCTCAGAATGGGAGAAAATATTTGCAAACGAAACAACGGACCAAAGATTAATCTCCAACATATATAAACAGCTCATGCAGCTCAATATTAAAAAAACAAACAACCGAATCCAAAAATGGGCAGAAGACCTAAACAGACTTTTCTCCAAAGAAGACATACAAATGGCCAAGAAGCCCATGAAAAGCTGTTCAACATCACTAATTATTAGAGAAATGCAAATCAAAACTACAATGAGGTATCACCTCACACCAGTTAGAATGGGCATCATCAGAAAATCTACAAACAAAAATGCTGGAGAGGGTGTGGAGAAAAGGGAACCCTCTTGCACTGTTGGTGGGGGTGTAAATTGATACAGCCACTATGGAGAACAGTATGGAGGTTCCCTAAAAAACTAAAAATAGAATTACCATATGACCCAGCAATCCCACTACTGGGCATATACCCATAGAAAAGCATAATTCAAAAAGATACATGCACCCCAATGTTCATTGCAGCACTATTTACAATAGCCAGGTCATGGAAGCAACCAAAATGCCCATCGACAGACGAATGGATAAAGAAGATGTGGTACATATATACAATGGAATATTACTCAGCCATAAAACGGAACGAAATTGGGTTATTTGTAGAGACATGGTTGGATCTAGAGACTCTCATACAGAGTGAAGTAAGTCAGAAAGAGAAAAACAAATATCATATATTAGCGCATATATGTGGAACCTAGAAAAATGGTACAGATGAACTGGTTTGCAGGTCAGAAATAGAGACACAGATGTAGAGAACAAATATTTGGACACCAAGGGGGGAAAGTGGCGGGGGTGGGGGGGCTGGGATGAATTGGGAGATTGGGATTGACATATATACACTAATATGTATAAAATGGATAACTAATAAGAACCTGCTGTATAAAAAAATAAATAACATTTTTTAAAAAAGGAATTCACCAATGTAGAATATTAGCTGCAGCCCAGGAGAAAAGGTGAGAAGACTTGGGTTCTAATCTTATTTTTTACCACTAAGTAGCTATGTGAAAACTTCACTCTGGGACAGTTTTCCTTATCTGTGGATGAAGAAGTTGGACTAAAGCAATTTTTCTAACTGTAAAGTTCAACAAATAGTGTGCTAATCACAGACTCAATAAGCAATTGGAAGAGAGTAACAGTCTTATATGTGACAAAGAACTCATATCAGGAATGTATAAGGGACTCCTATAAATCATTAAGCAAAAAAGATATACACTCAATTAAGAACAGGAAATATGCTTTTTGTGTGTGTGTGTGTGTTACTGTTGTTACAATGGAGAAGAAATTTGCTGAGTGGGAAATCTTGGGGTGCTATGACTACGTAAAAAATATATTTAGACACTCAAACATTTGGTCATCTACATGTTGCAGAGGGTGATTTTTCAAAAAAAGTATCTTTTTGTATTGTTTTCTATAAGGGAGTCACCATGTTTAATTTTACGAATGCATGAAATGCACATGAAGGCTTCATGAACTGTAAAGCTTTCTGCAAATGAAAGGCATTATTATTATTCCAGATACAATATGAATGCAGCTGACATCAATCCCATTCTTCCCAGTTGCAGGTGTAACGACCAACACGGGTATTTTCCTTTGTTCCTTTGCCATGGCCATGGGAGAATGTCTGAACCCAACACACAAATAACAGCTGCGATTTTAATTGAGCGTTTTGAGTGGATAAGCAAGGTGTACACTGAATGCATAGCAACAGATAGATTTTCACTTGGGCAGCCACATTATTATTTCCTCAGACTTTGAAAAGGGAAAGTTTTAACAGACCTCTTGGAAGTGACCCTTGTTTTTCCCCCCAACCTGTTCACAGTTACTGTCACAGAATGCGTCATCTCTCTCCCACGCACACAGTGGGAAAACAACTTTGCCATCCAGAGCAAAGACAGTGTTTTGCTGTGTCAGGGATACAAGAGTCTGCATATGGTTCATTGTCCTTTTCCCAATTAGGCTCCCTCCCTAAGCACTGGAGTTTCCTGCCCAGAGAGCCTGCCGGGGATCCTTATCATTTCAGCAGAAATAAGTCAGCATGAGAGGCCACAGCAAACCAGAATTTTGCCAGAATGCTTGTGGTCTTTGCCTTGCCCTTTTTTTAAGATTTTGTAACTCTGGTCTTGCCTTAGCAGGGTGAGAAACTGTCCCAAAAACATAATCAACCTAGATTGGTCAACCAAAGGGAATTTGCTTGTTCATTCACATTTGATGCCTGTATCTTCTTGGACCAGGATATCCCCATGGCTCTGCCACTTGACTCGGGTAACCAACTATTGGTATTCCCTTTCCAGTATTATGCATAAATGTATTTCAGACTTTGTATTTTCCCATTAACATTTCCTCTGCGATAGACTTAGCAGCTCTGTAGTAACACACACACATACACACACACACACACACACACACACACACACGAACACCCCTAATCTAAACGAAAAATAGAACTACCATACGACCCAGCAATCCCACTACTGGGCATATACCCTGAGAAAACCATAATTCAAAAAGAGTCATGTACCACAATGTTCATTGCAGCTCTATTAACAATAGCCAGGGCATGGAAGCAACCTAAGTGTCCATTGACAGATGAATGGATGAAGAAGATGTGCACATACATACAATGGAATATTACTCAGCCATAAAAAGAAACGAAATTGAGTTATTTGTATTGAGGTGGATGGACTCAGAGTCTGTCATACAGAGTGAAGTAAGTCAGAAAGAGAAAAACAAATACCATATGCTAACACATATATATGGATTCTAAAAAAAAAACCCAAAAAGGTTCTGAAGAACCTAGGGGCAGAACAGGAATAAAGACGCAGATGTAGAGAATGGACTTGAGGACACGGAGAGGGGGAAGGGTAAGCTAGGACAAAGTGAGAGAGTGGCATGGCCATATATACACTACCAAATGTAAAATAGATAGCTAGTGGGAAGCAGCCACATAGCACAGGGAGATCAGCTTGGTGCTTTGTGACCACCTAGAGGGGTGGGATAAGGAGGGTGGGAGAGAGACGCAAGAGGGAGGAGATATGGGGATATATGTCTATGTATGGCTGATTTACTTTGTTATAAAGCAGAAACTAACACACCACTGTAGAGCAATTATACTCCAATAAAGATGTTAATAAAATAAAATAAAATAAAATACTATAGTTGTAGAGTGAAAAGGGTTTCAGAGTCCCGAAAACCTGGGTTTGAATCCTGGATTTATCACTATACCTGGATGGTAAGCCTCAGCTGCCTTGTCTGTGACATGGGGATAAAAATACCTTCCTTGCTCCCAGGATTCTTGTGAAGTCAAAAGAGGCAATGCATGGACACCTTCCCAGAGAGGTCTTGTCCACAATAATTGCCTCATAAACAGTGGGTGAAATGATTGTTACGTAGTTGGTGCAACTGAGACAGTCACCGAGTGCAGAGAAGTGGCCAGCCCAAGTTTTGCAGTAAATTAATGACAGACTCAGGACAAAAGCTAAGGCCCAGAGCTCTTTTCCACTCTGGAGCAAAGGGAGCCATGTCCAAGAATTGCTTCTGCAGGTTTGGGGAGGAGACAAAACAAAACAAAAGAACAAAATGAAATGAAATACACTTCAATGAGGTGAACTCTTAAGCTTTGGTGATTTCTTTTTTTTAAAAAATAAATTTATTTATTTATTTTTTGCTCCATTGGGTCTTCGTTCTGCGCACAGGCTCTCTCTAGTTGCAGCGAGTGGGAGCCACTCTTCGTTGTGGTGCGCGGGCTTCTCATTGCAGTGGCTTCTCTTGTTGCAGAGCACAGGCTCTAGGCACACGGGTTCAATAGTCGTGGCTCGCGGGCTCTAGAGCGCAGGCTCAGTAGTTGTGGCACACAGGCTTAGTTGCTCCGTGGCATGTGGGATCTTCCTGGACCAGGGCTCGAACCCACGTCCCCGGCATGGACAGTCAGATTCTTAACCACTGCGCCACCAGGGAAGTCCCAAGCTTTGGTGATTTCTTAAACTTAGTGACCTGTAGTTGACTGGCTTGAAAGAAAGGTTTTTGGTTTTGTTTTTGAAATAAAATCTCTCTTTATGTTTCAGTATTTCTTCCCTGTTCAGCCAGAGGCATCTGTATTGATTTGAGGAGAGTTAGGATTGTTAGATCAGGAAAGCAAAAAGGAAGGAACCAATAAAATAGGTTCTTGCAGCCCACAATAGAAGCATGGATTCCAATGCCAGAACTTTTGATTTGAAGAGCCAGGTTTTGAGAGAGGAGAGAACCCTTGAGAATCCAAAAGGAAGGTTCTTAAGGAAGCAGGCTACAGAATCTATGACATAAAATTAGGTGACAAAGAGAATAGGGAGGGCTTCCCTGGTGGCTCAGTGGTTAAGAATCCGCCTGCCAATGCAGGAGACACGAGTTCGAGCCCTGGTCCGGGAAGATCCCATATGCCGCAGAGCAACTAAGCCTGTGAGCTACAACTACTGAGCCTGTGCTCTAGAGCCCGTGAGCCACAACCACTGAAGCCCATGTGCCACAACTACTGAAGCCCGCGCGCCTAGAGCTCGTGCTCTGCAACAAGAGAAGCCACCGCAATGAGAAGCCCGTGCACCACAACAAAGAGTAGCCCCCGCTCGTGGCAACTAGAGAAAGCCCGCATGCAGCAACGAAGACCCAATGCAGCCAAAAATAAATAAATAAAATTAATAAATTAAAAAAAAGAGAGAATAGGGAAAGAACCAGGTTACTGAGCCCCCTTTCTGGGCTAGCAGGTGGTGGTCATCTCATTAGAAGAGGGAGAGGTGAAGTGGGAGGCTGAGGGTTGGGATGAGCAGGCCAGGCCTGAGGGGATCAGGTGAAAGGGAGCTGATGAGCATGGAGGGATGGGGTGCCCTGCAGACTATGCACTGCTATTTAGGGGAGGGCCACGTTGGCTGTTTCTTTCAGCCTTTTCTTTTGAGGACCTTCTGTAAACAGCTGTCTGCATGTTATCCATGGATTGTCTCAGAAGTGATACCCCACAATGTCCCAAGATTTTGCTAAACTCTGTATGAGCTACCTATTTGGATATTTCTCTTTTTAATGGCCAAGGACACTAGTAAATGCCATGAAACACAGGCACAGTCCCCAGAAGATGGATGGAAAAGTAGAGGGAAAGCCCCTAGCACTCATACCGAACCATTTTTGTTACTTAGGTTTAATTTCAATTTTGAGGAATTAATAGAGCATAGTTATTAGGATTGTGGTCTCTTGAGTCGGGCTGCCTGCTTTATATCCTGGTTCTATCCCTCGATTAGCTGGGAAACTGAAGAAGTTTATGAAACTCTTGGCTTCCTCATCTGCCAGAGGGCATAATCACAGTATCTGCCATATAGGTTTTCAGTGAGTAAATGAATTAACACACATGGAAGACTTGGTTAGAACAATGCCCGATACATAGTAGAGTTCAATAATTGTCACTTATGGTTGCTCTTACTGTCTGTGTTTAGTTTAGCGTGTGTGTGTGTTATAGAGCTGAGAAGCTCTGATAGTTTTTTATAATAACCAAGAGAGAACTTACATCTTCACTCTCTCAGCTTTCTGGGGTTGTTCACTTGATTTTTCTATTCATTCACTTCAATATGCTTTCCAAGAAATATTTATTAAGCCCCTTCTATATGCCCATCAGGCACTATGCAAGGTACTGAGGATAAAATGACATATCAAACAGACATATCCCCGTCCTCCTGTAGTTTGCCACCCCAGCTGTTCTCTTTCAATAACCCCTTTCCCTTCAACTGATCTGGGGGCCAGGGCCAATCTCCTGAGTGCATTTCCTAGTGCTGGCAATCTGGGGTCCTGCAACAGGCCATAAAATGCATGGTATATGGGTTTAATAATGTCAGGGGAAATTTTCAGTTAATCCCTTAGACTGTGGGTACACTCAGGATTCAAAGACCAGACCAAAACGGCACGAAGAGAAACAGAGAACTGGTAATTATCTGGTGAATTTGGGTCATGTGGAAAGCCAAACCAAATTACTTTAGCCAAGGAAAAAATGATTTTTTTCTCTTTGCATGGATTAGTAGTTTTGGTAAGATTTTGCTGGGGTCTCCCTTCCCCTTTTTGCTTTATTCCATCAGGTAGTTCCTAGAAACCAACATATTGTGGGAAAGCCACAAAGACAAGGATTTTGAGGGAAATGACCGTCATCCATTCATGGGGAATTATTTGGGGAGCCCTGGTTTTGTTTTTTTTTAAAGAAGATGTTGGGGGGTATGAGTTTATTAATTAATTTATTTATTTTTGCTGTGTTGGGTCTTTGTTTCTGTGCGAGGGCTTTCTCTAGTTGTGGCAAGCGGGGGCCACTCTTCATCACGGTGCACGGGCCTCTCACTATCGCGGCCTCTCTTGTTGCGGAGCACAGGCTCCAGACGCGCAGGCTCAGTAGTTGTGGCTCATGGGCCTAGTTGCTCCGCAGCACGTGGGATCCTCCCAGACCAGGGCCCGAACCCGTGTCCCCTGCATTAGCAGGCAGATTCTCAACCATTGCGCCACCAGGGAAGCCCTAGGGAGCCCTGATTTTATTTCTAGTACACATGTGGAATATAGAAGCAGGGTTCTAGGTCGTACTAAGTTCTAAGTTGGCAGTACTATCATAAATACAATCAACTCTTAGGTGCTCTAATTTTGAATTAATCTGACAGCTTCTCTTAATTTTTGAAACAAATGTTTTGAGTTAGATGCTCTCTTATGTCTATATTAGTTCCAAATTATATTATATTATGAATTTGTATTTCTAAGGCAAAAACAAATAAAGAGTACATGTTTTAATGTTTACATTTTAAGTCATTTTTTATCCTTTTAATAGAAGATATCAATGTAATTCCCATCCAGGAAATGGTAATGGAAATTGCCTACTTCAATGTGTAATCTATAAAATCTCGTTAAGTAGTGTAAAGAGAATTTGTCATTTTGTCACCTAACTGACCTTTTACAACGCTGCGACTCACAGTGAAGTGATACCCTCCCAACTCGGATAAAATGCCCACATATTTTACTGCATTCTTACCAAGAAAAGCCTTCAGCCAAAATTTTAGCTAGTCCAAGTCAATTTTTAAGCAAAGTACATAACCAGAAATTGGCACAAACATTTGTGTATCATCCTTTCCATATTCAAAAGCTGTCTGAGACTCATTTGATTAAGCATAAAAATAACTCTGTGAATGTCATTAGAAAGGCTGATGAACATTCCATGTCTGGTCCCTTGAATTTGTATTCTGGAGACATATTATTAAGTCACCGCTAAATAGTTTCTCTTGTAAGAACCTGATCATGCTCTCTAGAGTCTGAAGGAATCATTTTCATATTGAGTTTAGAAGGTTTAATTTTTCTATTTCCATTCAACAGAAAGGAAACAGCTGGTAAATTAAGGAAGGCCGGTACAGTTTATTTGGCTGTGTAGCCTCTACTGGCTTCTTTGGTTAATAGAGTATCTTTATTCCAACCAGGGTCCCCTCCCTGCCAAATCTCCTCATTAAACTGAGTTGTGATTAGAAAAGAATAAATGACATTTTATTTCATATGTGGCTCCTTCCAAGCTTCGATACTCCTCTTTAAGTTTTCCTCTTACACAACTTTTCCTTGGCCTGGCATTTCTTCTCCCTGGCAGCTCTTCAAAACAGAATGTGCAAAGTTCTTGTCCAGTCTTGTAGACTACTACGAAATGCAGCATCGCCTCACCCCACCTTGGGTTCAATTTTTATCCAGTCATTTATTCCTTCCACAAACATTAATTCTTGCACACAATATGGCCTTGTGTACTTTACACTCAAGCAGTCATCTCTGAGGATAATTTATTGGTTCAGAAATGGAAATTCCATTTCACTTCCTCAGATTTATTTCTGAGTGGTTACGTGGTGGCGGGTGCTTCTTTTCAAAGTCAGGAAACACCAAAATACACCTTGCATACGGGAGAGTGTGTTCCAAATGTGGGCTGGGGTGGACTGAAAAGGTACCTCATAAGGAACTTGTTAAAAATGGAGATTTTAGGGTCCTGATTTCCAGAAGTTCTGAACCAGTTTAGGTAGAGCTCTGGGAATTCTCATATGTAGCTGGCTTTGGCCACACTACTGTGCAGACTAGAGCGATAGCAGTGGTTATGGAACAAGAGGACACATTGAAGAAGGATGGACCTGGAAGGCAGAATGGGAGGGCTTGACAGCTACAGGTGGCAAAAGGAATGAAGGAGAGAGCAGAGTCAAAGATAACACGTTTATATATATTGTTCTCAGTTCTTTTATAAAAACAAAAAGAATACTGCTCATTTAAGTGATGGGGAGGCTTCCAAAACCGTTTTTTTTTTTTTTTTTTTTTTTTGGCTGCATTGGGTCTTCGTTGTTGAGTGCAGGCTTTCTCTAGTTGCGGCGAGCAGGGGCCACTCTTCGTTGCGTTGCACGGGCTTCTCATTGCGGCGGCTTCTCTTGTTGCAGAGCACGGGCTCTAGGCATGTGGGCTTCAGTAGTTGTGGCTCACAGGCTCTAGAGCACAGGCTCAGTAGTTGTGGCACATGGGCTTAGTTGCTCTGTGGCATGTGGGATCTTTCTACACCAGGGCTTGAACCCATGTCCCCTGCATTGGCAGGCGGATTCTGAACCACTGCGCCACCAGGGAAGTCCCCAGAACTGTTTTAATGAACCAACACTAGACAATATTCCCCAAATAATTCTTTGATCTTAAAAGAATACCAGATAGAATGCACACTTTTTGACTGACTGTAAGGAGTTTACTCGTGGTTGAAAGAAAGTAAAATTTAATGCTGTATTTAACAAAGACCTTGACCTTTTTCTCTAGTACACGCAACCTATAGCCACAGGGACAAGCGGTCATACTGGCATCACTATGTATTTGTAACCCTCAACCTCAAATAGACATTCTCTGCTAATACATTTCTCTACTGTATGTCCTTCTACCCACTGGAACAAATAGATATCCCCCAATTACCAACCACAATGAATATATTTTATACCTTTTATTACCCTCTCAAACTTCCACCTACCCTGTCCCTCTCTCCGCATCCCATGCTGCCCTCAATTTTAATGATGACCTTGAATCCTACTTCATGGAGAATGTAAACATCCTCAAACAGGCACACCCTTCTTTCTTTTTGCTACCAAGTTTACAAACCTACCTGCACTTCTATCTTTCTTTTTCCCTCCATTTTTACAATTGGGCAAGTACCCTTTCTCTAGTCAAAAACCTTATTTTTTTCCTGTTGGGGTCTGGATATTCTCATCTACTCAGGGACTTTGTTCTTCAAGTTTTCCCTTTTCTCTCTTTTTCATCTTCTTTTTTATAAATTTATTTATTTATTTTTGGCTGCATTGGGTCTTTGTTGCTGCAGGCAGGCTTTCTCTAGTTGCAGCGAGCAGGGGCTGCTCTTCGTTGCGATGCACAGGCTTCTCATTGCAGTGGCTTCTCTTGTAGAGCATGAGCTCAGGCATGCCGGCTTCAGTAGTTGTGGCACGTGGGCTCAGTAGTTGTGACTCGTGGGCTCTAGAGCGCAGGCTCAGTAGTTGTGGCACACAGGCTTAGTTGCTCCACGGCATGTGGGATCTTCCCGGACCAGGGCTCGAACCCATGTCCCCTGTGTTGGCAGGCGGATTCTTAACCACTGAGCCACCAGGGAAGTCCCCTTCTCTTTTTCAATTTTAAACTTTACCTTTTTACTGGGTCATTTCTATTAGCATACATACCTTCTCCAGTATCTTTCATTAAAAATAACTCTTGGGCCCACATTCCCCTGTGTCTTTGACCTTTTCTTGGTCAAAAGTTTTCTATACCTTTTTCTTCATTTCCTCACTTCTCATTCATTCTTTACTTCAGCCTCAGTGTGGTGTTTGCTCTCTCTAATCCGCCAAAACTACTCAAGAAAAACCACTAATATATGCTATGCCGCAAAAGTAATTTTACTAAACATTTTAACACCTTTAAATATAGTAAAATATCTCCTTTTAACACTGTCATTCTGACTCAGTGGCACCACGGTGTTCTTGCCTTTGTGATTGCAACATCTCAGAATCCCCTTCTTTTACCCAAACTCTGAGTAATGGAGTTCTTTCAGGTTTAGACCTGGGCCCTCCACTCTTTTCTTTCCACACTCTCCCCTTACATGATATCATCCATTTCCTTGCTCTAAATTATCTTCCTTTCTCCCTCTCTCCCTTCTTCCCTCACTTCTTCCTATCTACCTATCATCTATCTATCTATCTATCTACCGATTTATCAATCATCTATCTATAGCTATTGCTATGGTCTAAATGTTTGTGTCTGCCCCAAATTCATATGATGAAATCTTAATGCCCAATGTGATGGTATTAGGAGGTGGGGAATTTAGTAGGTGCTTAGGTCATGAAGCCCTCATTGGTGGGATTAGTGCTCTTATAAAAGGGACTCCACAGAACTCCCTACTCCCTTCTGCCACGTGAGGACACAATGAGAAGTGTGCAACCTGGAAGAGATCCCTCACCTGACTTTGCTGGCACTCTGATCTCAGACTTCCAGCCTCCATAACCATGAGAAACAAATTTCTGTTGTTTGGAAGCCACTCAGTCTATGGTATTTTCTTATAGCAGCTCAAATGAACTCGGATATCTATCTGTCTATCTATCTGTCTATCTATCTATCATCTATCAATCATTTCCATAGAAAATGTATTGTTTTGCTATTGCATACATGATGTTATTACACATCATTCTAAATCCTGCTTTTTTTATTTAACATTATAAATCTGATCATATAGTTCATAGAGATCCACCCCATTATTTTTAACTGTTTCATAGTGTTCGTTACCATGAATACATTCACTGTTATGTAACTGTTCCCCCTACTGTGGACACTGATGTTATTTACAGGTTTCTGCTCTAACAGACAGTACTGCAATGAATATCCTTGTTCTTTCTTTCATGTACATATGTGTGAGGGCAGAAGTAAAATTGATGGATCACAGGATACAGGCATTTAAAATTTTAATTATTATTTCCCACTTGCCCTCCAATGAACCAGGGTATACATCCATAAGCAGGATATGAGAATACCTGTTTTCCCACACTGTAGTCAATACTTGGTATTACCAAATTTAAAATTTTGCCAATATTATGAGTAAAAATTCTGTTTCATGCTTAATTTTTTATTTTTCTGATTATAAATGGAATTGAGCACTTTTTTCAAATGACTATCAGCCATTCATATGTTAATTTCCACGAGTTCTCTGTTCATGTCTTTGCCCATTTTTCTATTGGGTTATTTGTATTTTTATATTGAATTGTAAGAATTATATATAAAGCTATTTAACCTTTCTAAGCTCAGTTTACTCAGTAGATAATTATGATTACCAAATAGAATTGTTTTGAGGATTAACTGGGATAAGATATTTAAAACCCTTCATGCAGCGCCTGGCACATAGAAATCCCTCAAGAAATGGTTACTGCTGCTATTGATTATATTTTTATTACCCTGACTTAAAATACTTGGCCCATAAGTCAATCATACTAAATTTTCCTTAGGCTCCAACTCAAGTGTTCATTCATTTATTCATGCATTACATGAATCTTTAGAGAGCCTTTATGTATCATAGACCATGGTAGGTGCTGGGGATGCATCAGTGAGGCTGATAGACAGTAAGGAAACCAATACAAAAGTACATGTATAATATTGATTCAGTGGGAAGTGCTTTGAAGCAGGGTAAGGGGATCAAAAGGCCGGGACAGGGTATGCTATTTTAGGTAGGTTGGCCGGGGATGGCCTTTCTTTTTAGCAGAAACCTGTATGAAGCAAGGGAAATCCATGAGAAGAGCTGGGGGAAGAGCCTTCCAGACAGAAAACAACAAGTGCAGAGGTAATGATGTGGGAATATACTTTTGCCTTTGAGGAACAGTGAGAGTCCAGAGAGACTGGAGCAGAGTGAGTGGACGTGACAGGAGTAGGTCTACGAGTAGCTAGAGACAGGTTCATATCTGACATGGAAGGCCATGGGCAGGACTTTGGATAGTATTCTGAGTGTGATGAAAAACCACAGAAGGGAGGATTGCGAGCAGGGGGGGCCTTGATCTGATTTTCAGTCAAATGAACGACTCTTGGTCTCTATGTTAAGAATAGACTAAAGAAGATGAAAGGGCAGTATATTAGGGCTGCAATAGCAAATTGCCACAAATTAGGTGGCTTAAAACAACAGAAATTTTATTCTTTCACAGTTCTGGAGGCCAGAAGTCCCAAATCAATGTACTGACAGGGCCATGCTCCCTCTGATGGTTCTAGGGAAGAATCTTTCCTTGTTTCTTCTAGCCTTGGTGGCTCCTGGCATTTCTTAGTTTGTGGCACCATAACTCCAGTCTCTGCCTCCATCTTCACATGGCCTTTTCTAATCTGTGTCTCTGTGTCCAAATTGCCCTCTCCTTTCTCTTAGAAAGACGTCAGTCATTGGATTTAGGGCACACCCTAGATCCAGGGTGATTTCATTGTGGACCCTTAACTCATCGCATCTGCAAAGACTATTTCCAAATAGAGTACCAACATTCATAGCTACTGGGGGTGGGTGGGTTAGGAATCAAACATATCTTTTTAAGGGACACAGTTCAATCCACTGCAGCAGTAAGGAACCAAATTAGAATTTTTAAGTGAGCAATGACAGGGCTTATGATAAGGATACGTGTATGCAGAGAGTGGGAAGGCAACCTTGGGGTATATTTTTAATAGAGAGTTAATGGGGTTTGCTGATGGATTTGATTGGAATGTGGAGAAAGACATCAAGAATGACTCAGGCTTTTTACTTGAGCCCCTGGGTGAATAGTGATATCATTTACTGATCTGGATAGAATAGCAAGTCTTGGGGGACAGGATTATGAAGACTTTTCCCATTCACTCTGATAATATAGCATAGAAGTTAAGAGTAAGGCCTCTGGGGTCAGATAGGCTGGGCTGACAACTGGTGTTGTGCCTTTGGGGCATGTTACTTAATATGCCTGGACCTTGGGATTCCTATCTGCAAAATGGGTATATTAATAATATCTTCCTCATAAGGTTGTTGGGATGATTAAATGTGATTATATATGTGAGATACTTAAGAGTCAGTGGCAAACAGGCAGCACCCCCTCTATAAATCTTATCTATTCATTTCATTATTTTGAAAAGATTCCACAAGGATACCCAATGTTCCTTCAATTGTACCATTCTTTGATTCTGGTATTGTTGTGTTGGATTAGGAAGACTGATGTAGCAGTAGCATACAGATTAAACTGGAGTGGGGAGATATGAAAGCAGAGATCTTACTAAATTGTTCTTTGAGAGATCGTGCTACAGAGGAAACTCTACAAGACTTGGCAAATGATGAACACTGAAAAAAAGATAAAGATGTCTGATTTTGTAACTCTGGAAAGTTGGAACAGAATCATTGACAAAGGTAGGAAAGCCAAAATATAGAGTAGCCTTGGGAGGAGAAAAGACATCTTCAGTTTGAATTGAAGTAATAGCAATCCTAGAAGTTGGGCATCAAGTAGAATCATGCCTGGTATACAGTAAGTGCTCAAAACTTCTGGGTCAGCACTGTCTGATAGAAGTATAATGAGTGCCACAAATGTAAGCCATGTGTAATTTAAAATTTTTCTAGCAGTCGCATTTAAAAAAGTAAAGAGAAACAGATGAAACTAAATTTAATTATATATTTTACTTAATGCCAAAATATTATCATGCCAACATGTGGTCAATATAAAAATACCAATTATGTTATATCCTTTTTCTTCATGCTAAGTCTTTGAAATCCAGTACATATTTTACACCTACAGCATATCCCAATTTCGACCAGCTGTCCAGTGGCTGCTGTATTGGACAGTGCAATTCTAGGTGGAGGTGATTGTCAGGTGGTGGATTATAATGACTGAATTTCAGTAGAGAGAGATCAGTTTGGCATCATCTTCATGGAGGAGAAAGCCAGATGACAGGATGGAATTTGTAAGAGAGAGAATGCTAGAGGAAGAGCGAACCCAAGGCAGAATGGGGTAATAATTCATTTTATAAGGGTTTGACTTCCCCATTGGACTGCCTGGCCCCAGAAAAGAGATGAATTAATAATAGTGATTCAATTCATGTTTTCTGATGTTGCCCTTTTGTTTTCTCTACTATTTGCAGGTACCTTGTTTATCTATTTGTCTACTGTCCATCTCCTTCTTACTACAATGTAAGTCTGTTTCATTCATTATTATATTCCCAGAATAGTATCGCTCACACATTAGGGCTCAAAAATACCCGTGGGATGAAAGCCAAGTCTCTGCCTTCAGAGAATTTACAATATGATTGATAAAGTGTTACATAGAGCAAAAAATAAAGTAGTGATAGATTATTAGAGAATCAGATTCCTAGTATTGCTAATGTGGGGTCCAGGAGTTCAGAAGAGAAAGATTCAAAGGGTTTGAAGTAGCCTAGAAAAACAGAATTGAAATATGGTCTGTGTCTTAAATGGTGGCTAGTCTTTGGACATCTAGAAAAAAAGGGCTTATGCAAAGGTGGGGATGAATATGAACAGTTTAGTTGTAATAGATTCTGGAAAAATGTAAGATATCAAGTTGGAACAGTAGCCACTGAAGTTTTTGAGAAGATGTGCAAAGCAGAATTTTAAGAATGGTATACAAAATGGATCGAAGAGGCGAAAACTGGTAGGCAGTTATCATAATATCCAGAAGGTGATGAGGTTTGGACTGTGGTGATGCTTTTGGGGATAGGCAGGAGGAGAGATATGAGAGATGTCTGAGTAAAGTCCTCAATGAATTTTCTTTTTGGACTAAATATGCATTGGATTGTCAAATGTGTTGCTAAGGACAACTCCAAGGTTCTGAACTTGGTTGACTGAGTGATGGTGCCATAAACTGAAAGTTCCAAATGGTAAATTCCTTTCAGGGGTGGGGGCTGAGAGAGGAAAATGGTTGAAGTCAAAATGATGGAAGATATCCAAGTGGAAATTTCCAGTAAGCCTTCAGATGACTAAGGGATTCAGAGAATGTAGGCTCTTTCCAAATCTTCTGTTCTTTTTGCCTATATAGAAAGTGTTTACTTTATGTGTTTCCCTGTGGCTCTGTTGATTACATTCTTATGTGTGGTTTGAAGCTCCTCTGGTTTCAAACCTGTATTTGTTTTGGGTATGGTTGGAGTAGAGTGCTAATGAGCCCAGGGTCATGGGTTTGGTCCCCAGAAGGGCCAGTTAGTTTCATGGAGAGGAAAATTGTGTTCCGTGGTTCACAGACTTCACCCTTAATCCTGTCTGCTTGTCTCTAAACTATGTAGCGTTGGTCCCAAGGGGGCCTGGCGAGAAAGTGTGAGTGGTTGTGTGCAATCCATTAAAACTACTGGAAGAATGGCTTCAAGTGGGTTTATCTGGGTTGTTTCTTCAAGAAGTTTGTCTTCCTTCCTCCCTCAGTTCATGGGACAGAGATCACACTTTCAGAGATAATATCCTGACCAAATGCACATGGGACTGTCCTGTTGATGGTGACCCACATCTGTTTCCCACATTCATTTACTTCTTAGGTAAAAAGCAGTGTGCTGATCCAGGAGTATGTGGTTCTTTGGTGCAAGAGTCTACGTACAAGTTTTGGAGTATTATCTGTTTGACTTTTAGAATTGGCTTATTAATATTGTACACATAAACCCTGGAGAGCATGAACATGCCCCAAAGACTCTAAGCAAACCTTTCACTGACTGATTTTCCTTATCTCATCCGGCTGCTTTTAGCTTGAGGCATACTCTTTCTGGGAAATACAAGTCTACGTTCATAATTCTTGTGATGGTCATGCAAGGATACAGCATAGAATGTGCTGTGTTTAAAAGAGTGATGGTCTCCATAGAACAGCAGTTGGACAAACCCACAGAAGCCACCTTCCACACAAGCGTAGAATTGCCAGCATTTGCTGGGATAGCGTCTGAAGAGTGTTTCTGTGGATACTGCATTTTCAAAAATCAGTCCTAGAGGTTCTCAAATTGCTCTTCCAGTGACTGATACACCCCTGGGTGCTGCAGGAGCAACCCCAAAGAGAATTTGGAATAATGTAATGCACACATTGAAAGATTAAAAATAAATCCTCACAGCTTAAGAAGGACTTGAAAATAGGTTCACTTTTCTTTCAGGGACATGTTTGCCTCATCAGGGATACTTCTATTATTTGACATTATGGAAAATTTAAAAGGCTGAGGAGTAAGAGGCCAGACCATCAAATATCATTTAATAGCAATTGCTAAGAATAACAGTGATGACTTAGAAGAATATGGTGTGGAACAAATATGACTAAAAGTAAAAGGTGGAATAACTGAAGTTATGTGCTGAGGAAGCCAGTAAAACTGGTTGAAAAATTATTGGTGTTCAGGTTGTGCATAATGACAAACAACTGACTTATTTGCATTGTTTCCTTGAATTAATTAGAATAATTATTTCGGTACTATATAGGGAGGGCCTGAAAATATCATATAAACAGTTAGAAATCATTATATGGAAAATTTGTAGCTCTGCTGGCTGGGCTGGGATGAGGTGAAGAAAGAGGAAGGATTATAGTGACATAGCAAGAAAATGCTGGACTTGAACTTTTACGTTTGCTTTTGTGGTATAAGGATTTTTTAGGCTCAAACAGTACTTTTTCCCTGATTTTGCTAAGCCAGAGTCAAATTAAGGGAAGAGGTGGTCACTTGCTCAGAAAAGTTGGGGCCATGAATCAGAGTGTACATAGAAAAGAGAAAAGAGTGTACGTAGAAAAGAGTGTGACAAAGCCAGTGGAGAGAATTTTGCCTTGGATATCTTAGATCCTTAATGAGTACTCTCATTCCTAAAAGTAACAATAGAAGTAGTGACAACAAAAGTATCATAAACAGGAGCTGAGAAGCAGACCTGTGCAGGACTGTGCCCGTGTTTTCATCTAGCCATAGAGAAACTAAAAAGATGAAAGGGATAAATTAAGACAATGTGATGAGTTTTTCATAAAGCTTAATTTATTAAATTTAAGAAACTGCCCTTTATTCTGAGATTATATCCATGCCATGTTATTAAAATGAATTCCCTTTTAATGACATGATATGATAGGTTTTTTAAAATGTCCTTATTTTAGCCCAATAAAGATTTTGCCACCCTATCTCAATTTCTTGAAAATTCTATTTTTATTTTTAGAAAGTTTACAATTTTGAGAAATCTAGAAATTTAGGAACTATTACATGATAATGTTTAATCCTCAAATACCAATATGAGGTAGATATTATTGTTGTGGTGGTTGTTGTTATTGTCGTTAATATCATTTTACAAAAGAGGAAGCTGAGCCTCACAGAAGTTGTTTTTTTTTTGTTGTTTTTTTTTTGTTTGTTTTTGTGGTACCCGGGCCTCTCACTGTTGTGGCCTCTCCCGTTGCGGAGCACAGGCTCCGGACGCGCAGGCTCAGCGGCCATGGCTCACGGGCCCAGCAGATCCGTGGCATGTGGGATCCTCCCGGACCGGGGCACGAACCCGCGTCGCCTGCATCAGCAGGCATACTCTCAACCACTGCGCCACCAGGGAAGCCCCAGAAGTTGTTTTAATTTGTCTAAAGAACACAGCCAGAAGTGTCAGAGCCACAACACACACCAACATCTGCTTGATTTCAGCACTCACGCTTCTTACCACTATGTTATTCCTGTGGGTATTAGTTAAGGTCCAGAGAGGGCAGCAGAAACTATTCTAGGTATTTTAAACAGAGGGGATTTAGTACAGGTGATGGAAGAGATGAGTAGCCAAATAAGAGATGGGAGTCAACCCAGAGATTAACAACATCAGGAAGTCATTACCATCCCTAGAACTCGAAAGACACAGAGAGGAAGTAGTGCTCCCATCTGAGAAGAACCATCTGGATGGATCTAGGTCCACGGAGCGGACAGGGTGCTGCTTCAAGTGGGGGGGCAGGAACAGCAATTACTGCTGAAGATGCTGCTTGAAGCAGAGAGAAAAGGCAGGAATACCCCGGCTTCTACTTTCTTCCTGCCCTCCATTTTTGTTAGTGTCTCCTACAGCCAAGCCTACCTGGAAATCAGAAAAAAAATAGGGGGGGGGGGTGGCTGGAAAATGTAGAATGTCGGGAAATGGATATGAGAGCAAACAGATAAACATCCAGTACATTCTAGCATAAATATGTATTTAATTATTTCACTGTATCTTTTACTACTGCAGTGAGGGCTAGAGATACCAGAAGAGACTTTTCAATATTGACTAAGAGAATTTACTTGGCTATAGGAGGGGAATGGAAATGTTTCCATTCCCAAAGCCCTTTGAAGAAGAGAGAGAGAAAAAATAGGGAGAGAATATTGGTCTTGGAGTAACCTATCTTTGAATATTTTAGGTTCTAGAATGGTGGCTGAATTAGAAGATCTGGGCCAAATAAGGTGGAGAGTACAATACTAGGTATCATTTCTGCCTCTATTACTGCTGTCTCCTTCTCTCTCTAGGGGAGCACTTTCTCCATCTCTGTCTGTCTATCTGTCTGTCTCTCTATCACATCTTTTAGACATTTGGGGTTGGGAAAGAGAGTTCCCTGTTTGTGGGGTTGACTGATG
Organism: Monodon monoceros; assembly: GCF_005190385.1. Classification (NCBI taxonomy): domain Eukaryota; kingdom Metazoa; phylum Chordata; class Mammalia; order Artiodactyla; family Monodontidae; genus Monodon; species Monodon monoceros. Next base: position 81,604,331 of record NW_021703783.1, read on the forward strand.
GATTCAACCACAGCACTTATATAGAGAAGTTGCCATGAATAGAGACTATGAACCCCCAAATTTCCGTTTGGAGAGACTCCCACTGTTCCCTCTGGAGTAGGTTGGAGGCTAAGGTGGAGCCACTGATTTCAATAAACAAAGTATAGTTAGGAAGTTATGGGACAGTTACTTAATCTTTAACTTTCCTGGTAGTGACCATTAAAATGAGAAACCTCCCTTCTAGGCCACATTTCCAACCTTGCTTGAAATCCAAGGTCAAATTTTACTTTTGATGTACTGATGGTATTGTCTCAAATCCAATTTACATCTGTTTCTGATTTTAGTGATTGCTTTATTCTTTTCAAAATCATCTCATCCCATCACAGAGTGAAGGAAATAACATTTAGAAACCAGATGTTGTATTAACCATAACCATTATCCTTTATTGGATCCCAAAGAGGTTTAATCTCTATCCATAAACAGGTGAGGAAGATACAAGCTTTCGGCCCAGCTTTACACTTTAAATGCCTCACTGGGAAGAGGGCAAAGGCTCTGCCATCCATCTGGCATTATTACTCAGGCAGGATCATAATTGTTGTGTTCAGCCCTATCAGACCCAAAGCTCCCCTTTTTATAGCAAACATGTTGTGATATACCCTTTAATATCCCAAAGTGAAATTAATAGATAATACACAATTTCAACAAAAATCAAAATGATGCCTGAACTGTAATATAAAGTATAATGAAAACAGTTCATAGTAAAATAACATGCATTACAAGATAGAAATGCTAAGGCCCAACTCTATTGGAAAACATAGGGAAATGGTCAGCTAATTTACCCCTATGTGGAGAATTATGAATGTGACAGCTACTGATACAGGTGGCGAGTAGAGAGATTCAAATAGTACAATTAGCATTGCTATAAGTGATGTTTTTTCTAGAACAGTGGACAATGCTTGGTAAAGTTCCAAACGAAATAAAGTACCACCTTTATACTGTGGTATATATACCGACTACAGTGGTAGTCAGTGCTACCACTGACTGACGGTGGTAGCATTCCTGGAAAATTCAGCTTATATAAAAATCATGCAAAAATGCTTTGAGTTTATAAACAAATTGGAGTTATATTCTAGGCTTAGGTAATTATAAATAGGTTTATCATCTACATGAAGTGTCTGGAGCTCTAACCTCTGCCCAATAAATACCTTATAACGCACCCCCCCCTCAGTCATTGTGATTGACAACTGCAAATGTCCCTGCATGTTTCCAAAATGCCATCTAGGGTTAGAACTGTACCCATTGGGAATCCCTAGAGTGGGATAACTAAGGCCTTTTTGAGGGACAGGGATATAGGAACATGGACTCTGTGAGTCCACATTTTTGTCCGTGGAAGCCTTGCTTCAACCACATTCCTTGAGACCACAGTGACTTTGACAAGCTGTCAGGAGAACAATAGGTGTAGTGTTGCCAGAGCTCTTGGCAAGATTCTTTATGATCAACTTCTAGTTTTACTTATGCAGAAATGGTTTATTTCTGGACTGTATAAGGGCTTAAGACATACCCTTTCTCACTGAGATTGACTTACCATTGGGTATTACATATGTGATACGAAGGACTATCACGAAATGACATTGCGATGTGAAGAGTAGAGGAATGGCAGTAGGTAAGGTTAAAAGCCCAGTTAGATATATTGATTATTGAGCAGAAATTCTAATTTATCTTAATAATACCATATTCAAAAATATTTTATCACTCAAAGTTAGCTATATTTCTGCTTCTAGCATGTATAACCAAATTTGAACAAGAAGGTGACTGTCGGTACCTGGAATTGTCCTTGTGTCTGGATTGAGGCATGAATGGTGAAGTAGTGAAAACACAGGTTTCATGTCTTCAAACCCAGATTCAAGCCTACCCTGCCTGGCTGTGACCTTCAGTACGTTAAATAATGTCTTTGACCCTCCATTTCTTCATCTGTAAAATAGGGTTCATAGCAGTGCCTGACACATAGGGTTTTCATAAGGACTAATGAGATAACATAGGTGAACCATTTGATATAGTGACTGACCCATGGTAAGTTCTCAGCAAATATTAACCATTGTTGGGGTGGTGGTAATTATCACTCACACAGATCTTACAGGAAGGAAAAATAGCATTTTCAAAAAGAGGCTGTAATGTGGCCTAGATGATCTTAAAGGAAGACAGAATTGCATAGGGACAGAATTGCTCTTCTGTTTAGCAAAAAACAACTTTCGGCCATATACAATGATAAAAGGTGAGCGGGCCTGCCCCCATCCCCACTACGGGCAAAGCTGTGATGGAGGAAGTAGCAGAATTTTCTTGCCAGTTCTTTCTAAGAGAGAGGATGAAGGGTTGGATAGGAAGTAATTCCTGGGAGAGTATGCAGAAGAGAGGAAGGGAATCTTACTAAGATGAAAGTGATGATTGAGATCTTTCTGCCCTCTTACTTCAATATCCACAAAACCTTTAGTGAAAAGGCTGTCCCCAGGCTAGCCATGTGCTTGCGCACGCGTGCACGCCCTGCTGTTAGAAGCTTTTGGCCCCGGGAGGTCCGATGCAGAGCACAAACAGAACGAGGAGATTAGTCCTCTTGTTGGGCCTAGGGAGAACCATGGATACTTTGAGTGAGTGAAGTTGGGCGTGATGGTGAGCCCCACGTGGGAAAATGATACAGGAAACTTTAGTAATATTATTAGTTCCTTAAAATCAAGTACAAAATCTCATGAGCCTTTTTTACATTTAGGTAGCTTTCCAAATAACTCATGGACGGTTTAAGAAAAGGGAAATAGAATGAGATGCTTTCAAATAACAAAAGGGAAATCACTAATCTTTCCACTTGGTGCTTCCACAAATGCTACTGTGAGTTTGATATTCACAGTATCTATTCAGTAAAGAATTAGAAAGATTTATTGAAACAGAAATTCAGTGTTGAGAGATCACATTCTTATAACATTTCTCGATATTGGGAGTGTATTAAATGCTACTTGTATATTATGTACCCTACGTGATAGAAAACCTTTTCCCAAATGCTTTGTCATGGATTATAACTCACTGTTGGGTTATGGTTAAGTGGGGATGGGTTACTTAAACCTGCTTTATTGTTAATGCATCTACTGTACAATTCATACATCTCTTACATAGTTTGTCCAAGTTCTTTGAAACATTTATTTTTAAATATAATCTGTAAATTCTATAAGATATCTCCATTCTGGTGTATGATTAGTTTTATTTTCTGGGTAAGTTTTCATGTTTATTTGTTGCAATGACCTTAATTAATAAAAATGCTACTTGACAATAGAATTCTTAAGGAATGACACATTACACCAACATTGTCCAAAAGAACTAATTAATCAAACATGATTAATTTTAATGTAATTACTAAAGAAAGATATATCATTTTATTATGACGCTCTAGCCATACATTTTCAAAATATGCTTATTAAACAGTAAATGTCAGATAATGATTCAGTTAGTTACATTTTTAGAAGTCGTTAGGATTGATATTCCTCTGCCATAAATGAATTGAATAATAATTTCAAATACAATCAGAGTTAATTTAATAAAAAATATGCTTTTGAACTAAGACAGATAAAATCAATGACCAATGATTATTTTCTGGTTTCAAAGTAGCAGGGAAGATTAATTCAGTGTCTGTAAGTTTATTTATCACACTTGGCCTAAATGTGATAAAAACAAATGAAGCAAAACACATGATGTAATCCCAGTTTTCACACTTCATTAGCTCTCTCAGCAAAAAAGAGATCTGACATAGTATTTGGGGCCTTTGTATAAACTGAATACAAGCTACATGATGTTTGAAAGTTTTTGATATTTGAATAGACATTTTAATAATACACAGACACAGATAAGAGATGTGAGTAGGTGGCTTGAGGTTTCAGAGTCCCTCCTGCAGTGTGTTTAGCAGCAGGTACAAGATAAATATCCAAACAAAATCAGATTAAGGGATTAACAGTAGTGACTTTGCTATGGGTAGGTGAGTGGGGCCAATGGGTGGTCTGGAAGGGATTTTCGAGTTCTTTTTTCATTTTTCCTACTTTTACATCAGTGCATTTTGGGCAAAAGAAAATGAGTAATGTTTACTTTTTAGATACAGTAGGGCTGGACAATTAAAAAAAGGAATATTCTAAGGATTGTGAAGGTCATTTGGAAGGTGACAGGTGATTCAGCAGGGGTTATATAGGAGAAACTACCTCTATCTTAACTTACATTTCAATTGGGCAGTAACATTTGAACTTTTGTGTTCTCTTTTTAAGTTGTTTTTTCTTGAAAGACCTTATCAATGACAGCTGAAGAATGGGGAGAAACGGTGACCGTGTTTAAGATCAATGTGGCATCATAAATTAAGAAGGAACATGTGAAATGTATGCTTTAAAAGAGGCCCCTTTAATTCTAGGGTTTCAGCTTGGTCAGCCCTCTACAAAATTTTGAGGCAGATACTAAATGAACAAGGACTAAGAGGAAAAAAGACAGTTTCAAAAACTCCCTGGGCCTCTGTCTCATCTGTGAGAGGTTTCCTACAAAAAGTATTGTTCCAGATAGGATTTGGTTATTTAAATTTGTATCTTTATCCTGTACCATACGCACTTAAAGCTCAGACAGTCTTCTCATCTCCTTTTTTTTTTTAAATAGAAATCACACAAAAAAGATATCTATGTGTCAGTTTCTAATACCTAACAGGAAAGTCTTTTAGAATATTAACATAGCAATAAGCAAATATGTACTATAGGATTAAACACTAGCATTGAAAACAAACAAACAAACCAAAAACAAAGAATCAACAAAATTTTCCTCATTTTTGCCCCTTCAGATTCTGGACTTTATGAGCATTGCAGGAGAGGGGCATAAAGAATCGCGCTTAGTTTATTTTAAAACTTCAAAATAAATGATGCCATAATGATGCATAAATCAGATTTATCTTTCGAAAACATTGATGGGAAAGCCCAGGTGATTTGAGTGGGAATGCTCTTTCTTATGAAGAGAACCAAATAGGATCTGTCTCTAATAAATTAGTACAATCTTTTAAGATTAAAAATAGCAAAAACGTTTTAAATAGTCTGATTATAGCTTCAACAAGTCAAACATACATTTCTATCTAGCCTATAGTTTTAAAGAGTCTATGTGGGTTTAACTTATCATCCCTCATTCCAATATAAAAAAAGAAGAAAAAGAACAAGTCATTTTTGAACATTAAGGTATTCATAAAGACTGTATAAAGTAAAAAACAAAACAAAACAAAAACAAAAAAATCTTCACAGATTGTTAGCCATCTCTTTCAACGGTTTCTCATAAATTCTTCTTTTTCCTTATCAGTAGATAACCCCCATCTCAGAAGGAAATACTTGCCAACACTTCCCAATGAGATCAGTGATTGCTTTTTATGAGAGCTACTGCTCTTTGAGATGTTTAGGTGAAGGGAGAATATCTTCTATAAACCAGTAAACTCCAAAGAATTACTCAAGGGGGATGTGGCAGAAGCTATTTTTAGAAGGTGAATCTATGCATTTTTCTTTTTGTTTTTATTTTCTCCACTTGATGAATATCTGTTTTAGAGCAGAGAGCGCGCGCACACACATGCACACACACGCGCACACATGCGCACACACACAATCAGTGAGTAACTTAATCATCTTTTCAGTTCTGCCATTTGCCTATAAGGTCTTTTTTTTTTTTCTTTCCCATTTATACTCCATGCTCTTGAATCAAGGTGTTCATATTGGATAATATATTGCTAATTTTATTGAGTTTGAGAGCCAACAAAATAATGGAGCCTTCTAACTTAAAAAAATTTCCTTCTTCTGCCCTTGCACCCCCAAACTCACAATTTGGTGAACAGTACACTATTTGTGAGTGATATAAAGTTGAAAGGTGGTGGTGACTAGACCTAATGCTATTTTCTTAAGCCATCTATCTAAAGAATTGTTTTTTTCATACTTTAAAAAAATATGTCTATGCTTTCTTTTTTTTTCTTTTTTCTTTTTTTTTTTTTAGTCAAGTACTTTCTTAAAGAAACAATAGCACCACATTGGCATAGCTGGCCAAACAATAAATGGGAAAGCAAAATGTGCTACATCTTCCATTTTAAGCATTCTCCCAAGTGCATAAACTAATAACAGAAACCCTGAAGTCATAGTGCATGAGATGGTTTCATCTACACAAACAGTGACATTCCAAGGAGGGGAAGGATTCTCAAGGGAGGCCAGGCTTTTTTTTTTTTTTTTTTTTTTTAAAAGATTTTTCAAAGGAGGTGATTTCTTCTCAGTATTCCATTGGTCTCTTAGGATGAGTGTGTGTGTGCACGTGTCTCTCTGTGTGTGTGTGTGTGTGTGTGTGTGTGTGTGTGTGTAGGGTGGGTATTGGGAGAGTTTTTCTTTATCTCTAGAAGAGTGGATTCTGATGGAAAGATGCTTTAACTTTTTCAGTGGAGCTTCCTCATCTTAAAATGTTCGAATAATACAATTATACTATTTGGGGAAGTGGGAATGGAAATTTGACCTAGGTATTCAGTGTTGTCAATTAAACTGGAAATCAACCCATAAATTAAAAGCTCATTCTTACCAGTATTTATAGCTCTTTCATAAACGTCTTGATATTGCCTCATCTCAAAATTCTAAAGCAAAGCTTATAAAGTTTTGAGTTGTAAGATTTTATGTGCTTCCTTCTGTCAGTACCAGGTCGTTCTGCTGTAGAATGGAGTTGACAGCAATTTGTCTTCTAGTTTTAAATCATTTGAAAATAAGATAGTGGGTTAGTATAATTAGTTAATTTTTAATTAGCTAATTTATGATACAGTTGGAAAGGACTATGTACTAGAAAAAGTTAAGAAGGGTAATATGACTTCACATATTTAAGCTTTCCTCACTGGGGTATTTTTTGCTGTGAACGGAATTATTAAGTGAATCAAATAAGTCATAGACACTCTTAGAATTACCGTATTCAACTATGTCTGGAAACTTACAGGTCTGCAGAAGGTTGCATGTAAAGCGTTGTTCATAGTAATTTTAAAAGGTACACACTAGGAATAAGAAATAAAAATCAGAGTGCCATTTTGGGAAAATGGGTCTAGCATCTCATTCCATAGAACCCATATGTCTAGAAGACAGATGAAGGGCAAAATTACCTATGGTTTCTTTTACATCTGTCCACAGTGATCAGAACATAGCTCTGCACGCCAGGGGTGCTAAATTCAAATAACACTGTGGACTAAGGTTAAAATACTAGTTGGCTGACCAGAGATGTCCATTAAATAGGCTTTCTTTTTGCATATGTTCGGAGATCCAGGAAATCTTGTTTTTTTCTGGCCTCTGAACCTTGAGGTGAACCAGTGGGATGAAGACTAAAGATGTTATTTTTGTTTTGCATGTACACTCTCCAAGAATAAAAGGGATATAGTTTGCATGGAATAATCAAGCCTGGTTGCTTTTCACCAAAAAGTTCTAAGGCAGATAAAAAGATCTGAATGATGGATGATTCATTGTTTTAATAAGAAAATCTTGATATGTAGACAGGAAATATTTTCTAGGTCAGCATGGACCTGTCCTCATCATTGGATTTTCTTGATACCAGTTTTCAGTTGAATGGATAAGACACATCCACAGAGGACTAGAGGCCACTCTTCTAAGCAGACATGAGGGAAAATTTCTAGCTGTGAAGGAAATGTTTGTCTTTCAACTAGCAACTCTAGTCAAGCATACTTTAACCAAAAATATATGTATATATCAGTATCTCCAAGGATAAGAACAAAATTCATTAAAGAAAGTAAATTTGTGACATTTTATTAGTTATTATTTCAATATTTGAAATCTTGGGACTTTTTTTAGATTACTTGAAAAGCGGAAAGAACTGTTTTTCAAAATGAATAGAGTATCATTTATAATATTAAAAGAAGTATTATTAGGTTATTAGTAACTTCCCGGCAGAGTCAGTAAGTGCTAGCAAATGGAATAATCATCCTTTCACTGATAGAAATCTTTGTTCTTCTCCTTTTTTCTTTTCCTCTCTTTTCACTTTATATTCATAAATCCAAATGCAGAATTCAAAATCAAATTGCAGATCAAATGTTTCTAGGTTATTTTGAAAAGTGTTTTAAAAGAGATTGAGCTGTTAGCTTTTAACAACTAGTTAGTTGGATAGTTAGTTGGATAGCTTCGCTGACAAGAACTGGCATGTCAGGAGCCTTCAGCTTATCAATTTTCTAGCTATGCTGTGAATGAGTTGTTCATAGAATTCCTTGCATCCCAGCAACTCAAGGGCTCTGATCTTGACGCCCTCATAGCAACTCAGGATAAAAATCTGGAGCTTTATCTTTTTAATCCTCATACCACCCCTGTGAGGTAGGTAGATGACATATTGCCCCCATTTTGCAGATGAGGAAACTGAGGCACAGAGAGGTGAAGTGACTTGCCCAAGGTCACAGAGTGGTGAGTCCGTGACAGAGTCGGCAGATGTTTGTTTCTTCAGCGAGAATAAGAAACCAGGACTGTTAAAATTCCTAGCCTTCTGCTTCTTCTACTCCTCTCTGGACTCGCCAATCAAATTTGCATCAGTGGACTTTGTGTCTTATTTCTTCTGGAAGGCGTAATTGGGGAACTTTTCTTTCCCAAATGGTTAAATTTTGAGTACCCTTCCCCTCTGTGTCACCTTTGGCTCCAGGCTTCCTCTTTTAATTTGCTTTCACCTTTTACCGTTTCGGCCAGACTCTTTCATATAACAAACTACAAAATAGCACCATTGTACTAAAAAAACAGAGTTTTACATACTGTTTGATACATCCTGTATTATTGACATGCTAAATTTACATAGTGCTTTATATGGAAAAAATAAAAAGAGAGAAGTACTGATTAGGTCGCACACTCACTCATCATTTGAAGGAACCATTCAGAGTTTGAGACTTTCTATGCTTAAAACATATGCCTAAAATGATCGGCCTCAAAGTTGCAACTACTTGCAATTTTTTTTAGCAAGATGTGGAAATAATAAAGCTTTGTGTCTAAAATAAATGCATCCAACTTATGTTTGGTACACATGCCACAGATGGAATCTTGTGGGTTAAAAATTGGTGTTCTATTTGACTGCTTGCTGCTGCTATTGAGGAGGCCAAATTTGGCAAATAAAAAGGTGATGAAGGGGGGAGGGGGATAGACGAACAAGATTACCAGACACTGTAAAACAAACAGCCTGTGTTGCGTAGAAAGAAGTGCAAATAAAAAAATTAATAAACCACTTAGATAAGGCTGCTGAATGAATGTCTCTAGCAGCCAAGATTCAGAGACAAATGTAGTGCAACTGGATCTATATAACACCCATGCATTTGTGGCTCTTGAGAGGCAGGGACTAAGATCTCTATATATATTTTCTCTACAGAACATTATTGATAAAGGATCAACAGCAATCTACCAACTCCAGGACCATTTTGCAAGGTGCAAAGCTTTTAACAATCACTCCTAAAGACATTGTTGGAATGTTTACTTGCGTATTTCATTGGGGGGAATGCCCATCTTTTGAAATGTTATCAAACTTATTTTTTTGGTAGGTCTTCTGGTGTTTAACAGGTAACTCGTGCAGAGCAAAGGATCCTGCCAGTGGCATGTCATTCTTCACTCTTCAGGAAGGTCTTCCTACATTCTGTAGTTCTTGCTTCCTGCACTCCCTCTACTTGTGTTCTTCAAATGTACTTCCTAAAAATAAGGGAGAAAAAGTGACATTACTTTGATGAAGTTTTTTGTATCCTACCTATCTATTTCTAACATTGGGTCTCAACCTTTCATATCTATGCCTCACCACTCAATTTAACAGACAGCTTGGGCCAAGTTTTTCTGAGAAAGACATATAGGTAGATGGGCCTGTAGTTTTTAGTTTAGCCAAACCTCACTCAGGCTTCTATTTATCCTTGATGGCATGGGAACCACAGATTGCTTTATAATTACACAAAAATGTGTTTTTATTCATCAGCTACTATCACAGATTCCTTGACAGGAAGGAGATCCTTTAAAATTCAGTCTTCTGGACTGGAACATCTTTTCCTAGTGAGGAAAAAAATCACATTTTGGGACCATCCTCTGTTGTTTTATTGCATTTTGTTCTGTTTTAGTCTTTGTAAAAAGGAGCTATTTCTTTTTCATTTTTTCTTTATCTCCTTTGGAGAGAGGCAGAGCTTTAGAAGATTGGGAATTTTTGTAGTTGATTTAGAATCTATAAAGTCACAGACATTCTAAGCTGTGCTCAAATCCAGCTCTTCCATTTTCTAGCTATGTGAACTTGTGCAAGTGACAATCTCTTGTGTCTCAATTTCATCCATAAACTAGGATAATAATAGTTTCTACATTGTAGGATTAAGGATTAAAGAATTAGAACATAAAAGCACTTATAATAGGCCTGGCACATGGTAGGCACTATGTAAGTATTACCAATCGTTATTTACTCTTATTATTATTATTTCATCGTTATTGGAAAGTAACCATTCTTGGATTAAAAATTCTGGATTCCTTGCTTTGGTGCTACCATTCACCTATCAACAAGCAATTCTGTTATCCAAGGAATATTGAGTTTTGCTTAGAAGCCCTATGATAGTAGGGAGTTGTCTCTGTTCACTGTTACAGCCCCATGTCTAGAGCAGTGCCCAGAACATTTCAGGTGCTCCATAAATAGCTATAGAATGAATTGAATGAATGAATGAATATAATGGACCTCTGATAATGTGAAGAATCAAGTCATTATACTTTTTCTGTAATTATTATTTTATCCTTGAATATACTTAAATAGCAACATTAATTTAGACAAATAAGATGTAAAATAAAATCTGGGAGGAAATAACATTTGTATGCATAAACATCAGGTTCTGCTTGTCTTGATTTCACTTCTAGTCAGGAGGCCCTTAGAGAAGGATGTAGTAGATAATTATTGGTACAGAGTGAGGTTCAAGGATTCAGTGTCCTTTTTCCTGGGAACATTTTCCATCAAGACCAAAACCAAGAATTCTCACCATGGTGACTGGAATCTCCAAATTCTTCCTTCTGGCTAAGGAAATGATCAATCACCCAATCCTTGTTAGAAGTTTAGAGATCATTGTAAGGGACCTTGGAGATCACTTAGCCCTGAGAACTGGAGAGGGTAAGAAGGTGGGGCAGTATCAACTACCAGTCCCTGGAAGTTGCACCTGTTGACGAAGACCCATAGGGATTTGATAATTTTTCTTACACATGTTTTTCAGCTCTACCCGGAACATTAGAGTTATCACCAAGACCTTTATAAAAGCAAGTTAGCACTATGTAAGTTGATGGTCAAAATATCTTGTACCTACTGAATAGAAGGAAGATCATTGTGTAAAAATGTTTATTAAAATATCTAGCTCAGTGGCCACTGAAAAAAACTTTGTGGGGAGAAATTGGGCATTTGTATAGGATAGCTTGAAATGCTGTCATTTAAAATCCTGCCACTTTCCCCCCAAATATCGTACAGCTTCTACCAAGTTCACTTAACACGCATTTGTTGCTCTGCTGTTAAGCTAACAGTAAAGTTTGTATTCCTTCCTAATCTTACCTTTTAATCTGCTTCCTTAAAGGAGCTCTCCAGAAAATGGAAGAAAGACATATGGGGCTACAGAGTAGAGACACTATTGTCCCAAACTCCTTGAAACGTTCCTGTTCAGTTCTCAGTAGACCCTGCTGATTGTATATGGCTCATCAAAACCCCACAATCGCTATTATTAAGGACACTATCAGTCTATCAAACTGGTAACCAAATTTACCAACAGGTCTAAAAATACCCTAACTTGGGTTTTGCCTCTTTTTCTGTTTAAGAGGCATGCCAGCTTAGAAAAAGAAGATTTTTAAGAATCTGGATGAAGCCCCAACTAGGAAAATGCTCCAGAATGAGATGGTAACAAGTAAAAAGAAAGCACATGAGGTATTTAATCTCCAGTCTTCCTCTCAAGCCAAATTAATCTCAGATTTCCAGAAGAAAAAATTCAGGTATCTTCTGTGCTTCCCTCTTCAAATTCATGAGGGCTGTAGCAAAAAGGATTGGGGTTAGCTTGGCCAACCATATAGATCTTATTCTTCTCCCCAACAGAGAGGTTCTTTTTCCCTCAGAGCAGAAGTGTAAAGTGCAAAGTCTGAGTGGAGGGATCTTCTGGCCTATTTCTTCTGGGTCTGTTTCGGCATCGCAGCAAAGTCATGGGCAGAAACTCACTTGATAAAGCTGACACTGCTCCAAGCAGCATGGTTCCCATGCACACAGGCGTACGGTGGAGGCCATTCAAAACCAGCTGGGATGTCGTCTGGTTTGCATTGGCTCTCTTCCCGGGCTCTCACATGTGACTTCTTTGTTGCAGACAATGACAGTGACAAAACAAAAGCACTCAGGGATTTAGTCTCAGTTGCATCTGTTGCTTTGCTCATTGTCTTAATTTAATGACGCGGGCCACCTGACAATGGGTGGCAAGTGGAGGCATGTTAGAAGCAGCCGTCGGAGCTGGCACCCACCTTCAACGCACTTCTTGAAGGGGTTAGGAAACTGTCCCACATTCAGCCAAGCAAAAACGTTTCACTTCAACAGCTTGTCCAAGACAAACAAACCAGCTGAAACTGTTTCTAGTATGTAACTAGACAGATTTTTGAAAGGAAAACAGTAGTGAGTAAATACTGTTTCCTATTGACACCAGAGAAGGTAAAATTATTTACAAAAAAAATGCTGGTCCTTTAGCTCACTGGGGTTGGTTGAGGAAATATACCCTCTGAAGGAAGGGTTAACCAACTCACGAGGAAATAGGTTTGATAGGGGTTAATTTGTGATATACTTTATTACACAGTGTGTACCCTACACAGGTATTTAGGAAGCTGGAAAATGCCCTGAAGGGGTCATTCATATTCCCCCTTATCTCTTAGCACATCCTAGCTCTTGGTTTTTTCCAAAGGAAAGCTATCCACAAACTTTTGGATTAAGATTGCTGAGAGCTAATGACAATGGCAATACTAGTAATCTTGATTAAAATCTGCACACACTTTACAGTTTACACAGTAGTCAGTGAACCCTCCCAACAACCTTGTGAGATGATGTTGTTTGCATCTGTCTCATTCACAATCTGAGGCTCCCTAAGATTTAATGACTTGCTTGAGGTCCCATAGGAACAAATCAGTAGACCTAGAACTAATAGTAAAATAATTTATTATTTTAATAAAAGAATAACAATTCTATCACTTGAACATTTGTATGTTCTGGACACTGTATTATAAGGTGCTAATTGTATACATTCTCTTATTTAATTCTCATAGTTCTCTTGGAGATGGGTACTAGTGCCTTGCCCATTTTACCTTTATGGAATATGAAGCTTATAAAAGCTAAACAACTTTCCTAGTTTCTTACAGTGAAGACGTGACCACGGTTGGAATTTGTATCAGTCCCTTCTGATTCTGGAGCTCACCAGTTAGCCACTCTGCCATACTGCCTCTCTAAGAGGTAAGACAATACCTGGTGCCTCAAAATCCAATTCTCTTTCCAGTAACGATAACTGATAATGTCATGAGCTGCCCATGATCCCAAATGGTGGTAGATGCTGGTTTGGAGGGTAAGGCAAGACTCTAGGGAAGTGGATGCCCTCCCTTATCACATGTGAGCTGACTCCTGTTTTTATGGTTAGTGATAGAGGTCTAGTAGCACAGCATTCATTTAACAAAAGCTAACCCTGTGGATGTTATAAGCCCTTATTTTCTCCCTGCCTATCTTTATGAGATTTTGCCCAAGAGACAGAATCTAAAAGAAGGATGATAATAGGCCCTTTACATTTTAGGGAGGGAGCAGTGATGTTTTCAGTAGACTCTGTTTCCATCTCCACCCACTGCAAACAAGTTAGGTATTGTATGACATAAACTCTAAGAAAAGACTGGCACCGTATAAAAAAGGCTAGGCAAATACCGTCCATCATGGAATGTTAGCAGCCTACTGCACAGCATAAAGTTCTAACTGAGCATTGACCTTCTCCTTAACAGGGCAAAATGGAAAAAAGAAAGAGCAGTGTATGATTGAAGAGATGGCCCAGATGTCAGCTCTTTACCTGTTGAAAAGGATGTGCTCTAGCTATTTTTCTGGCTTGGTCTGGAGACACGTGAAATTGTAGAGGATGATTTAGATGTCTCAACATCAACTTTGATGTCTTGTTATTTTGGGGGATTACAAGTTCAAATTCCAGGAGAGTGAGGTCAGTCTTTCATCTCTGGGAGCCAAGCAGAGTGAGTGTCATGCAATCAACTCAGTGCTTTGGGATGTGACTTTTAAAACCAAAGGACAAAGTGCACTTTTCAAGAGATGTATGCTCCTGGTGGAGTAACTGCCTCTTTAACAAAGTGAGAGATGTATAGTCTGGGCACAGTGTTGGTCTGCTCAGCCTCTTATTTACTTTTTTTTTTTCTGGAAAGACCTCATCCTATCTTTTATGCGGTTATAGTGGGAATGCACATTTTTTCCAATATGATTGTCTCCTCTGGCCATAGTGGATGGGCCTGGCATGCCCGTCCCATAGCTCAAGAAGAGTATGGTGGGGAAACCAAGGCAGACCCAATTTCTGGGAAACACAAGATTCTTTTATTGGCCAGCTTTGGCTCCAGGGCTCCTCAGTGGCTTTGCTGAACTTTGCTTAGACTGTTCAGCAGTCTAGGATGCTTCCACCCAACTGTCTCTCTTCCTCTGCTTCATTGGGGTCAGACTTGCATTGCATTCTGATGGCTTGTTCAGCCTTCCCTGATCCTCTCCTATTGCTTTTCACACGGGCATTTCCCCTAATGAAATCCTTGCTCCTTTAACCCAGTCTCATTTATGTTTCTCGGAGGTCCTGGACTTACATACCTAAGCTCCCAGCTCCCAGCACAGAATTGTGTGACCTTTGACAATCACTACATTCTTCTCTCCTTCTGTTTCCTGTTTTGTAAAATGAAAGGATGGGGTAAGAGCACCCACCTCATAATGTTATGATTGCATGTGATCACACTTACACATTTACCTGGCAGAGTTGTATACAAGAGAGCCTACTGTTTCAAGGGCCCTTGGTTTGGATCTATTTTGTGAACTTGATGGCAACACCAGTCTGTTCTGGCTTCTGTGCTGTCAGAATACACTCTGGGTCTACCTTTGTTAGAGCACTGATGTGCTGTGGGATAAGTTATGTAAGTGTTCACTTCTCCACTAACAAGTAAGCTCCTTGAGGGCAGGTAGCATTGTTCCTGCACCTCTGTCTCCTCCCTGGATGCATGTTGCTTTGAGCAAAGTGGCAAGCCAGGAAATGCTTGTTAAATTGATTTAACTCTCCTGCAGGAGTGGTGGGATAGAGTTCAGGTCATAGCAAGCCTTGCATGGCTTCCTACTTCCTGCTGTGCACAGAGCCCACTCCGGTCTCAGAACTCACAATTGGCAGGTTGCAGTACAGTAATATATCAGTGAAGAAATGCAGAAGAGAGAGCACAATGCATGATTAAAACGCTAGAGTCTGTCTTGAGTTTGGATTCTGGTCTGACCACTTGTTAGGGCAAGATCTTGGCAAGACATTTAGCTGCCCTTAGCCCAAGTTTTCTAATCTGTGCAATGCGGGTAATTATAGCATTTACCACACAGGCTAACACTGAAGATTGAATGAGGTGATTCGTGATAGTGCTTACCACAGAGCATATGCCTAATAAATAACAGCTATTATTATTGCCTTTTAAACAATAGTTACTGTTGTCAAAGCACACCCCATGCTTGGGTGCTGCCCTTTCTCTGGCTGGTGAAAGAGTAGTTATTTACTGGTTGCCCAGGGCTCCCTTGAGTGCTGGGATAGCAGATGTATAGCTCTTTTTTCTAGTGACTGGTACATCCCTAGGAATCCCCAGGTTTAGGGAGTGTATTTATCCCATAATTATTCACAGATTATTCTGTCTTGGCAACTTTCTTATTTTTCAAAGGACACCACCTGACTCTGTTTCAAGTATTTCTATCTGTGATGTAAGAAATCACTACCAGCAGAAACTAACACACCATTGTAAAGCAATTATACTCCAATAAAGATGTTTAAAAAAATAATAATAAATGCAATTCCAAGCGTATAACTTACTCAAAAAAAAAAGAAAGAAGTAACTACCAAAATGGTTTAAAAGCCTGAAAAAGAAAAAAAAAAAAAAAAAAGAAGAAACGAAAGGGAGGGACTTCCCTGGTGGCGCAGTGGTTAAGAATCTGCCTGCCAATGCAGGGGACATGGGTTTGAGCCCTGGTCCGGGAAGATCCCACATGCCACAGAGAAACTAAGCCTGTGTGCCACAACTACTGAGCCTGCACTCTAGAGCCCACGAACCACAACTACTGAGCCCGCGTGCCACAACTACGGAAGCCCACACACCTATTGCCCATGCTCCGCAACAAGAGAAGCCACCGCAATGAGACGCCCGCGCACTGCAACGAAAAGTAGCTCCCGCTCACCACAACTAGAGAAAGCCCGCCCGCAGCAACAAAGACCCAATGCAGCCAAAAAAAAAAAAAAAGGAAAGGAAAAAAAAAGCTGAAGGGTATTTTCCCTTGCTGGCAATAGTTATTTATGTTGCCTTTAATAGTCTTGAAGGATGTTGTAAAATACTTCAGGGCTGCTTAGACTGTTGATTATATGGGCAGCCTGTTTAGTTAGCTGTTTGTGTTTGTTTTACATTTTTAAATTAAGAAAAAAAACTTTAAGCACAGTATCTTTCCCAGGGGGAGTTGATTTTGGAATTGCTGAAAGGTTCAAATGTTGTGGTATTTAAAAAAGTGGAACACCAGATTCTAGCAATTTCACTGATATGTACTAAAGATTCAGCACATTTTTACCTAAAAACTGGATTTGATTATTCTTTTTCTCTTAAGCCTCCAAAATGGCATTGTTTCATCTGACATACAACATATGCTGGAGTACTTAAACTCATGTATGTGGTAATTTATATTATAATATTCTGGGGAGATGCAAGGCTCAGGGTTGTTACCTTTTAGTGTCATTTCAACGCAATAGTGATGAGTTCAGAGGATTAGTAGGAAAGGGTGTTGCCCTCTTCCACTCATTCTTTGTGTGTGTGACAAATCTGGGCAGAACATTCAAATACTGTGTTCTGAATTTTCCTCCTCACTGAATTGAGAGAAATTTTGCAAGTTTGGAAGGCTCTTCTGAACTTTTAGGATGAACAAAATAACACAATGACAAGTTAAAGTGATTTGCATCTGTTTGAGGTTGATGGGAGCCTTCAGCATATAAGAGTAAACATGCATGGTGCCAGCCAGTGCTTTTCCAAGACAGAAAATGGTGCAAGAATAATTCATGCGTGTATACAGTTTTAAAAAAATCAGAATCATTGCATTGTGCCAAAAGTACTTTTACTTCCATACAAGCGTTTTTTGAAGAAGGAAACAAATATCATTATTGACAGAGACAAACCAGAGCCATCCAATCGTGGCCTTGGTCAACCAATACTGACAAAATAATGCTATGTATTTATTGACTCCTTTATACTTTTCATTTTTTCTAGTCCTCCAATGCCTCGTGAATGATTCAAGCTTGCCACACTCATACCATGACATAAATATCACATGTTCCCAAGTCTACAATCGTCAACTGATTAGGGATCTTTACCGAACCCTCAACCTGCCATGGTCTTACTTGTAATCATTTAGAATTTTTGTCTTTCCATAATTGTTACCTACAGCTGTGAAAATAGTGCATCATATTTTCATGGATGGCGGAGCTGGTTGGTCTTTGATTACATGACCTCTTGGAGCTGTCCAGACAGAAAGCTCCACGTGAATGTTTATATATTTTACACAGAATTTTGTAAGAATTTTGGCATGTGAATCCCAGCGTGCACGCACGCACACACCCACACACACACACACGCACGCACAGAGAAAAAGCAAAGAAGAGAAAATAATCTCCTTCCCTTCAAAACTATTTGCTGTAGTTAACTACAGATTGTAAATTACCACCAAGGGTATTTAGAATTAAAATTAGTTGGATGGACTTTTAACATTCTTATTTCTATCAAACCTCTACTTTTTCAAAAGAGTTAGTTTTCTGACCAATGGGTCTTAAAACTGTAACCACATTAGTGAATAAAATATAGATGGAAATTTTGGAAAATGTTTTCTAGCTCTTGTTACTTATCTAGCAATGGTCCATTGAGCTATGATTGAGTTCCTAGTGCAGTGAGAAGTTTCTTCTCTCTAGAAGTACCAGACATGGACTCATAGACCCGTTGTCCCACATCTCTCATAATTTCCATGCTGTTCTCAATTTCCATTTCCCTCTACTTGAGTTTAAATGTGAGTATATATTTCTAAACCATCTCTTTTGGTTGCTAGATAAAAATGAGGTAGCACTAAGGCTGTTAAAGGAGTCCCATTAAAGAAGGAGTCCCAAATAGGTGGGTATCAGGGAAAGGTACTCAGATTTCAGTTAGGCCTCTGAGGATGGAGAAGCTTATTTTGACCTTGCAGGTCTGGAAGTTTAGTGGCCACTGAAGAACCTTTGCTAACCTTGCCTGTTCCTTCTTTAAAAGTGAACTTATCTTGCCTAGGTCAATACATATTGTCACTGATTTTCCAAGGATTCAGTAGCTGGGCTTTTAATCACTGAGGAATTCTATAGTGGATATTTCAAACCTCATAAACGGCATTCTGCTTCCTCTAAAATGATTTACCTTTTCCTTGCTACCAAAGGCTTCCACTTTAACTCCAGACTATCAACTTTGCCCTTGGATTAAAAGTCAGCTCGTTGTTTTCTAGTAAATATTGCCAAAAGCCCTATTCCCTTCACATAGACAAGCAAAGACAATAGACCTCATCCTCCCCCATGGATGCACGTGGACTTGAGAAATTGCAAAGTTTACTTAAGAAAACATTGTTTCCTGTTGGTGATCGTGGGAGGGAGACAGGAGATGGAGGAGAGAGTAGGGGAGGGGCTCTTCGGGAGCTCATTTCTTTTCCACCCTTACATCCTAACAGCACGCACATTACAAGCTATATGAGGTTTTGTTTGTTTTCAAGAGATGTTTGAAAGAAGATCAAATGTTTGTGAGAGGCACCGGATCGGCAGCCCTAGAAACTGAAATGTCCCGGAAGCTGTGTGAGCCCGGAAATATCCCACATTTTTATTTATTTTGGCAATTTTACTTTAAACTAGTAAGAGCTGGAGTTCATGCTACAATTAAATTTTCCTCAGGCACCATGAAATGAAAACACATATTACATTTGATTTTAACTGGTTGAGAAAAATGGTGGTTTTCTCAAAGTTCATTCTATGACCTCAAAATAAAAGTTAACGGTTCTTCACGTGGGACAGCTGAGCTTCCACCGAAGCTGGAATAATTCACAGAACTGGGGTTCTCTGGGTTGGAAGGATTCTTAGGTCATCGAGTTCTCTTTTCCTATCATATGCTCGAAACACACTACCATGGCACTAGAAAGTGTTGGTAAGCTTGAGCTTGAAGTTTTTGTTAATAGGAGCCTCGCTCCTACTTGAGGAGACCTATTTCTTTTTCAGATGGCTCTAATTTTAAGAACTAAGTAACATAATATCAACTAAAAATTTAATAGTGCTTACTATGTGCCAGGTACCATTTTAAACACTATAATATATATTTGTATGCACACACACACACAGTCTCAATAAATCCTCACAACTCTATGAGGTAGATTCAATGATTACTCCCATTTGGCAGATGAGGAAACTGAGGCACAGATAAATTACATGATTCTCCCAAGGCCATCCAGCTATTAAGTGAAATACTCAGAATTTGAACCCAGGCAGTCTGGTTCTAGATTCTGTACTCTTAACCACTATGTTTTATTGTCTCTCCAATCTTTATAATTCTCCTTCCTCCCTTGTACAGAGGTTTGCACATCATAGGTACTAAATAAAAATATTTTCAATAATTTAAGGATCATGATTCCTTACATATTCCTGTTAGTTTTACACACAATCATCAATTTGCCCTAAAAGAAACATTTGAAACAGTGGGCTTTTAAATGGTGATTAATACTCTGCTCACTTCAAGAAAGCATTGAGGGGGTGAATAGGAACATAACATTCACTATAAAGTACTCAACCAGTTGCCACCTTTAGCAGTAGGTTCTTGAATGATTTCAATTTTGGCTAGAGTAGGAAATTCCAAATATGCAAGACTTGTGCAAGCACAATTCCTCTGCCTTCCCTTTTTTACGCTGCACTTGCCTCACTGTCTTATGCAAGGACAAAAAGAATTATTTCATCTCAGCAGTGCTACTTACTTTTATGGTCTATGTCTCTAATACTATTCCCCTCCCTATATCACTCACATGTCCATCCATCCTTTCATCCATCATTATATGCCATGTATCACTAGGTGCTTAGTACTGATTCTAGAAGGGGTAAGATGGAAAGACAACAATAGATTCTTCCTGTTTACTTAATTCATATTATTGAGAAATCACATGTAGGCATTCAATATGACTGCTTTAGAGTTGATAAAACCCATTGCAAAAAGAAGTGGGTTTTAACTAATAGTCTGGTAGTTAAGCATTCTTTAACTAGAAAGTTCTATTCCTTTTTTTTCTTTTAAAGTCTTTGCCTTACATTTTCTTGAATGAAGTTCATCATTGGGTATAACTATAGTTTATCCAAAGCCCTGTGTTATAACTGACATTGATTCAGTCATCAAGGAAAAAGGGAAGGGATAATCTTCTAAGAAATCTTTCCATAGGACATGAATTGTTAATTCTTCTACCAAACTGTGGTCCCTTGAAAAGCCTTCACTGTTTGTGGGGTTACTCTCAGATGGTAGAAACAGTAGGTATTGGCTTATGCCTGAGGCTGGTTCCAAAGCATGTGTGTATCAGAAGGAGAACTGGGCATCTCCTGAATAAGGTGGCTGGCCAGATGGGCTCAGGCAGCAGCCTGGCTTTTGTCTGTTCTAATAAGCCAGGACCTATTTTGCAACCATAACAGCAGTGTCTTGGCTCCCATGTGGTGCTTTGACATGCTTGTGATCAGACCTTTTCCTCCTTCCTGGCTTGAGCCTTGGGCATCTCCATATATTATATATCCTGGGTTTTCAGTGACCCATGGAGGAAGGATGATCCTGAAGTAGAAAGCATGGCTGGGGCATGAAGGACAGGTAGAATGAATGTTCCTTTATACCATGACATCTTCAAAGTAGGCTACTTCGATGAAATGCTTCACTTCTTGGTTGTCATCCTCACTCCAAGTGTCATCGTTTGCTTGGCTGAGCACTTCTCTCTTGCACCCTCTCTCACCTCTTATAATTCACAATTTGAATGATCTTGAGGCTTTTTGCTTTGTTATCTATGAAGACCCTAACCCTACTGTTTAAATCAAGGAAGCTGAAGGAGAAAAATCTCTAAGACTCAAATTCTGTGATTCTACTTGACTTTTCTTTACCCTCAGGAAAATCTACTGCTCTTACTCTCTTTCATCCCCTTCCTTCTGATGGAAAATATTAAATTAGTAGCAGACTTCATGTGGCCATTTCCACCCTATCTTTTCCTTTTGGAATTCTTTCTTAGTCCCTGTTGATTGTGTGCTGTTCTCTGTTGGCCAGAGGAGGGTGGCTTAGAACCCAAGCCTGTCTTTACCCATTTCTGGATCTCAGTATCCTTATCTTCAAAATGAAGGGATTGAAGCAAATGATTTTTGCAGCTCTAACATAACATGGCCCTAGTATTTCCATGGAGCAGAAACTCATAGGACTTCAAGTCTAAAAATCTAGATTTGTGTGTGTGTGTGTGTGTGTTTGTGTGCATGCATGAGAGAGAGAGAGAGAGAGAGAGAGAGAGAGAGAGAGAGGGAGGGAGGGAGGGAGGGAGAGAATTTTATAGGTGATGGAATCACAAGGCACTAGTCAAACATCAGAAGTCTTTGGTTTGGGGCTGAATCGTGTCCCCCACCAAATTCATATGTTGAAGTCCTAACCCCTAGTACCTCAGAATGTGATTGTATTTGGAGATAGGGTCTTTACACAGATATTTAAGTGAAAATAAGGTCATTGTGATGGGTCCTACTCCAATATAACTGGTGTCCTTATGAGAAGAGGAAATCTGGGTACAGAGATTTGTATAGAGGGAAGATGATGTGCAAACACAGAGAAAAGAAGGCCAATTCTAAACCAAGGAAAGAGACTTGAAACAGATCCTTCCCTCCCAGGTCCCTGGAGGAACTGACCCTGCTAACACCTTGATCTTGGACTTCCAGCCTCCAGAAATGTGTGAAAATGTCTGTGGCACTTTATTATGGCAGCCCTATCACACTAATACATCTTTTATGTCTGATTCCAAAGTGCACACAGAAAAGTTTAGTGACCTCCTCTCATAGGTAAGCTCTCAGGCCTCATGGGCCTTT
This sequence comes from Monodon monoceros, assembly GCF_005190385.1. Taxonomy (NCBI): domain Eukaryota; kingdom Metazoa; phylum Chordata; class Mammalia; order Artiodactyla; family Monodontidae; genus Monodon; species Monodon monoceros. Next base: position 81,626,718 of record NW_021703783.1, read on the forward strand.
AGGCAAATACTGGGTGCCCTTTGGCCCGAGCTTGACTAAGAAATGCAGCCTCCAATGACACTGTAGGAAAGGAAATCTGGGAACTTTTATGACACAATTCACTCTTGCTGAGAATTTGGGGCTAATATTTAACTCTGGATATATATTGACATGGAAATTCTTGTAAAATTCACACAAAAATTTAAAATGCATATAAAAGCCTTGATTTTTATTTTAATTATTTTACTTGTTTTTTTGGTGGGGAGGGGAATTGTTTTATTTGCCTCTTTCATAATTTTTATGCTTTTTTCATTCTTGCCACTGTCTTTCTTTGCACTTTCTTGGGCATGACATTTTCCTTTTCCATTTCTCCACATTTATTAGTTTCTCCACATTTCTCTGTTTCTCCTCCTGTCACATGAGCTCTCTAGCTCCAGCGGGCCTACTTTTCTTCATTTCCTCTATAGCATCTCCCACTTGCTTCTCGCTGTCTGCTTTTCTCTCATCCTCCTTGCCTTTGTCTTAGTCCTTCTCTCCTCCGTTTTCCTTTCTTGCCTGTGTTCTGTTTCTAGCTCCAGTCTCCCTCCTCTGCTCTTTCTTCTTTCCTTTCATCTGCTTGCTGACTTGCTTCCGTCCCCTCCTTCTGTTCCCCTCCTGGATGTTTCTTTGGCCCACCTTTCCTTCTCCTCTGAGACTTCTTTTTCTTGTTGGTGGATGGGGGCTGATACTGTAAACATCACAAAAATAATTGCATTGAGAACAGGTGGTCCCCTTGGTGTCCTGGGAGACAGAGCCTTTGAGTCAGCCCAGAATGCCTGGGCTCCATAGATGCAGAAGACATCATTGGTGCTGGAGAGGTGTCTGGACCTCAGTCACTAGACCTGATATTCCAGAACTTTGGGACTCATCTCTGACACCACCCACCCCCTCCCCAACTAGAAATTGAGAGGCACTGTGTCACCTGGAAAGAGAAAGAATTAACCTGCCTTCACCCCCTCAAGCACACCTTCCAGCCACATTCACCTAAAAGTTATTTCTGTGGCGCTTGCTTCCTGACTCATCCTCTGGCTACTGTGTTCTCTGTGAACCAGGTTGTGCCTAGTCCCTTTGCATCACTCAAGGTGGCTCCCTGGGGTCGCATCTCTGCTAAGCCCCCTGTTCCAGCCTCAGCTGCAAATTAGGACCAGGAAGCAGCAAAGGTGTTATTATGTACTTCCTGGTCTCTCATCTTGTGCCTTCTGTCTGATACCAAAGTTTTGACTCCAAAGATTAAAACCTCAAGTTTTTTTCTTTTTTTGTCAACAGAGTCCCCAAGGAGACCTGAGAGCTTTTTACTTTCCTTATTCATCCTTCCTCATTTTCTTCACCTTCTCTTTAGTTCTCATTCTTTCTACTTAAATCACTAAAATGTAGTCACGTATATTCATTTGTTCACTTGTTCATTCACTCATTCAACAAAAATGTATTAAGTTATCAATGTGCATCAGATGATTTATGTACTTTTGATGGCATAGATAGTACCTCTAAGGCTTGTTTAAAGTCTAGCTCTTAGTAAGAGACACCTGCTGATTTTGATCATTAGAAATTTTTTGGTGTTCTTAGAGCCAAGCAGAAGTTTCTATTTGTTTTTATGTTCTTTCTATTTTGTTTTTATTTTCTTTTATGTTTGCCACTGGATGTGAATTTCTATTAGTTCCCATTTTAGAGTGTTTTTTTTTCTTTGCACCTTTGCAGAATACCAGGACTTGAAAGGTCACATACTTTATTCATGCAGTTATGACAGAAGTTAACACTTGTCCAACAGTTACTTTGTGCAGGCATGTGAAAAGCATTGCATGCACATTAACGACCTGATGAGGTAGATAGTACCGTTATCCCAACCTTACTGATGAAACTAGGGCTTGAGAGGTTACATTATTTCGCCAAGGGCTCTCCGCTGGTGATTGGCGAACCTAGGATGTCAGTTTTGTCTGATATCAAAGCCCAAGTTTAATTACTCTTCTCCACCGTCTTCTGATGATCAGATGGTCCAGAGCAGTGGAAGGGAGAGTTTACAATGTGGAGTGATGTAAGGTATGGACCTCTCAGGTGAGAATGGAGCTTTTTTGACCTGTGAGCCAGGAGACTACGGGACCTAGTTACTGTTTGGCTCACCCACATGGATAGGATACAGATCTCGCAGGGGTGGCCATCCCCCCCCCCCAGGTTGGCTTACCTTCTGAGCCTTGGGCATGTCGGTGTGGCGCTGGGCACGGACAGAGCGGGCTGACTTGGCAGGCTTGAGAGGCGCGCAGTACATCTCCAGCCTCCTCAGATCACAGCTCCGGAAGCAGCATTCATCCACGATTCCTGTCTGAGGCGCCCTCCGACTGCTCGAGCCATACCCCGTGGGCTTGTCTGTTCCAATCAAACGCAGAAAGGCCTGGCTTTAGAGTGGGATAATATGCTATCTCCACAGTTGCACCCAGCCCCTGAAGACTCTCCTCTCCCCACACCTCGTCAACCCACACTTTTGTGAGTCAACCTCTTCTTGAAGCTCCTCCAACAATTCCTGACCCCCTAGATCATTCTGGACTCCAGCATGTCTCCTGGAGTTGGTGCCACACTCGTTGGCAATACCTCACTCATTGTGCATTTATTTGTGTTAATTCTCCTCAAGTTCTTAGCCACCTGTAGTCAAGGATCTTGTCTATACCCAATCCTCACCTTTCCTTATATGTTGACTTAACTGGGAGGCTGCTAGGAATATTAATTAAAAGAGCATGTTTTATGTTTTCTTAATCTTGTTAGCAAATCTGCATGGTTTTTGTTGCAGGATGGCTCAGATGTTTGCTCTTTGGCTTAACTGCTTCTGTTATAACGTCAGACTGAGAATTAAAGGGGTTTTAAGTCTGGAAAGTTCTCCTCACTTAACTGATGCAGAAACCGAGACTTGGAAACCGAAACTCAGAGTTGGGAATGACTTACTCAGGGTCATTCATGCAGTAAGTGGTGGAGCCAGGATTCAAACTCGGGTCTACTCCTGGCAAAGCCCAAGTGCCTCATAGAGCCTGGGAGTCCTGTTGTATGACTCTGGACAAGTCATTTAAGCTTCCTGGGCCTCAGTTTACCCATTTGTATAGTGGGGTTAATAAGATTTTCCTTGTACTGATTGCTTGAGGATTATATGACATACTATATGAAAAGTACTTAGCATATCACCTGACACCTAGTAGGTCCTAAATAAATGTTGGTTTGTTTCCTCAGAACATCGCTTTCCAGGATCATATAGGGTCTGTGAAGAGACAGGCTCTCTATTGACTGCATCCAGAAGCTTTGGAACTTGGAACTGATGACAATACCAATGTGATAGGGCCCTTCTCCTATCACCCTAGAGAGGCCAGAACCATCATTTCTGTTTTCTTATAGAATAACCACTAGACTGAGACAGAATGAACTAAATGTCCATTTTTCATTCTGATTGCCCAGAAGGAACACCAGGAATCAAATTTCTTTTGATATTTGCAAATCAATTAGGCCTCTTTACTTGGCAAGTAGGTTTTAGTTTGATTCTATTTTGTTTTGTTTTGATTTGGACACACTTTTCTTGGCTCTAGAAGTAAAAAGGAGGCAAAACAAGTTTACATGGAACTTAAAACGTACTTGAATTCTTTGTAAACTTTTTGTCATAGTAGAACTTTTGTTACACCAAATCTTGCTTATATACCCGTATATAAAACAGACAAAAGTGAAACTGCTGTGGCTTGGGCAAGGGCAGGGGACTGGATCTTGGCTTTCTCTGTCTCCCTTACCTCCCTTGGGAGGTGGAGGGCCTGAGTCTTCTCCACTGATGTCCAAGCTTCATGGAAGAAAATTTGTGAACTATTGAGCCAGAAGGATCCAATTAATCAATGTGACATATGTTCAATTTAAATTCCTGACACAGAAGACAGCATTATATGTTAAATAAAAAGTCTTACGTTCACATAATAATGATACTGTACTTTAGGATGGAGTTTTGAAAGTCAAAATCTCCATGTATATTTTGAACTCTCTAGTTGGGGGAGATCAGACCCATGGTCATGGCCTGCTACCAAACTAGTTTGGCTGCCTTGCGGCTCGAGGGGCCAGCTGTTCATGGCATCCTCTAAGAATCCAAATGTTTTCCTGATGCTTGGCACAGGAACCTGGGGATGCTTCCTCCCTGTAAGGCAGGTTTATTGTCCTTCTTCGGTCAGCTAGGGGTAGAAACTTAGCAAGGGTTCAATTGTGGTCTCTTTGGGTGGGGTGTGCTGCTTTTGTTCAGGGCGAACCCTGTGGGTTCCTCATGGTTGAGGGATTTGGAAGGGACCGGGCAGCTGGTCTCAGTTGGAGCCTCAACGGTGCTTTCACTTGCCATTGGAGGATCAACCAGTGCAGAAGACTCTCTGCTTCTGCTCGCCAGCTGGGCCCTGGCAAGCCAGGACTTATCTGGTCCCTTGGGCAATGTAAACAATATTTTTTGTTTTTTTTTGTTTTTATAATCTTTTCCTGGAATTATAAATTAGAATAAAGATACAAATAGGCTTACATGGCTCTTTGTAATCCACAAAGGACTTCTGCATACTTTTTGCTAAGTGGCTATTTCAAGAGGCTGAAGGGGTCAGCCAGTGGAGAGTGGCTGATACACTTTGGTTTTCTCTTGGGGTGGGGAGAGAGGGGAAGGTGACTCAGCCTACTTTGAGGTAAGTGTCCCTGTCATCCACCGCAGGTAATGATTGCTCTTTGCCAAAACGATGCATTTCTTGATGGGACATGATTGCAATTCATTTGTTGAATTTGGAATAGTAATTTGATGTTTGGAGGTAATGTGGCAGGAGTAGTTCCAGAAACCTTCACACTCGGCTAACTTAGAAACAACTAATTTCATCCTTATGGGTTGAAGATGGAGAGGGATAGGCTCTGTGATTCCAGGACCTATTTAGCACCTCTGTTTCAAGAATCTCTAAAGTAATCTTCCTTCTGAGACTCCATAGGTTCTGGAGCTTCTTGCTTGCCACTGGAGAAGGACACTAACCTTCATCTCAGAACAGCATCAAACATTGTATGTATACATATTCTCTTCTTGGTGACTGTCAACAGCCATGAAACTCACCACAGGACTATTTCCTCTTGAGAGATAGAAACTAATCGTCAGCACGGCAAACAGTAATAGCACACAGCAGGCATCTGCTGTCACCTCTTAGACGAGCTCAGAGTTTGCCATGGTTCAGTCTATAAAATAGCTGTGCTTTTTTTAGTCCATAGATCAATGACTTTAGGAACAGAGAAATTTAGGACTCTTCCATAATGCTCTAAAAAGAAAGTTTACCTTATGTCTATATCTGTTTTTTTTAATGTTGTCAAAATATTACAGACTTGGATTTTGTCAAAAATGTAACTACCAGTTATTTCTAGCCACCACAATCCTAGAAAGATGTTTTTCTTTGTCTATTCACGATGTCCACAATGGACTAATTGTACTTCATTGAAAATATATGAACACAACAAGTATTTACCTTGCCTTTTAAAGTTTAATTGACCCTTTGAAGTGTCTTATAGACTTGACTTCTGGTTCTACATAAAGATATTTAACAACAAAAAAATCATTTCTCAACAATTGAGAGGCCAGGGTTGAAGGTCAAAGTTTTTCCCTTTATCTTCAAATGCCTCATATTTCTTATTTTTCAAGAACCAAAATAAAGATATTTCTTGCTATGGGCTAAAACTAGGAGCATGATGCAATGTGGTTTACCAGGAAAACAGTAAAATAGTTTGCTACAGTATCAATTTTGAGAAAAATAGGGATTTTTAATGACCTCAGAATTGCAGCTATTGTCATTATGAGTAATTTTTAAATGAGATGGAGTGAACTGTTCCATCCTTGCCTTTAAAAACTCCTCATTAAGCACTAGGTAATTATGCTCCAGTGGGCAGAATCGGAGTTGGTAGGTGAAAAAGAAACAAATGTTGGACTAATACAAGCAAAAATTTCTAATAATTTGAACTTAAGAGTGTTAAAGATGGGACTGACTTCTTTTAAATGTAATGAATTTCCCATTGCTGGAAGCAGTTAAGTAAATGTTATATGAACACCTGTCAGAGACCCTAAGAGCATATTCCTGTACTGAACACAGTGTCTGACTGCTATGGTCCTTTCTATTCCAAATATTCTGCAATAAGTAAAGAAATGGAGAAGAAAACTCACCTAGGCCAACCAAAGATTCACTATGGTTGGAAACCACTTTTACACTGTCTTCAAGAAAGAAAATATTTTCTAACTTAGAAGGTTAAAATTTGTTTTCTGTTTATCACTTGAGTTCCCCAAGATGCTCAAAACATTTTTCTGTACTCAATTCTATGACAAAAGACAGGTGACTGGGATAGTCCTTTCTACAACTAGGTATAGTCCCAGAGTTCTGTCATACCAATTATGAAGTGTCCATATACTCACTCAACTGTTAGGGTGAACAGGCATGGGTAGAATTTCACAGAATTCTCCTTGCTGACAAAGTCTTGACGTTGGAAATTTATATATTTGTGTATTTATTTTTCAGTAGGTTTCCTCCAGAGCATGCAAAACAAAGATTGCTTAGCAGACAAGTTGGCTACCACCTAACCTAGGCCTTGAGTCCTCTATGAGCAGACATAAAGTGTCATCACAGTATCTTGAAATTTGTACGGCTGTATCTTGAAAGTTGGCCAACAGACAGAATTCCAATGATTAAACAGCTGGCTTCTATAATAATAGCACTTCCCTTTAAATAATGCATGGTCAGTGGAGTAATTCAATGATCTTCAGGGCAAACTTGCTAGTTATAAGGGTTTGGGGCAGACTTTTGGCATCATTAAAACCATGCCAATTAGCTGAGTCTCACATTTTGTCATGGATGCAAGCAACTTGCTTCCCTCCATCTCTGAAGGAGAAGGCATAATAATGAGATTTAACTGGGGTCATCACTTGTAGAGCAAAGAGCTCTGGTCATTCATCATTGGTAAATATGTACTACCTTTATTGGTGCCACATAAGCTTGTGTTTCTTTATAGATTTCTGGGGATACAGTGGGGACATTGTACTCAACTTTAATTTCCTTTGAAACTTCCCCTCTTGCTTATTGAGAAAGCTTCCCTTTAATTATTTTAACTCTATTGTTGGAAACAGGAGACATTGATTTGAAGAATCAGTATTTAAATAATAAAAAATGCAAAACATTTTCCAAATAGGAAAATATCCAGTTCTGAAGATATACACTTATTACTCTTTGCGTTCCAAGGACTAAAAGTTCTCTAGAAATTGCTAACGGGGGAGGTTCTAAAGTTGATCGTGTTTTGAAAGCAGGGAAAAAGAAGTAAGACAGTTCTAGTTGTATTTCCAGGGTTATTTCTAGAAAATTCACAATTATGTGTCTGGTAGAAAATGCAAATGGATTATTAACTAATAAAAAACGAAGTTGCATTTAACTTTGATTAACTTAAGATTGATCACACAATCAAATACCATAGTTAATATCTGTAGAAGCCAGTTAGGTTTCCTACACCAACTATCTATCCATAACTTCCAGACCTGTTGACAATTTAGAATAACTCAGAATGATTAGTTTCTTAGGCAGCAGTGCTCCATGGACCACCTTCTCTAATAAAAATGCATTCAGTTGACATAATTTTGCATGGGATACTAGTAGGAAAGTTGGGTAAAATGTGAGTAATCTTAAATTTGTGTCCATTTTAGTGAGAATCACTTCTCACTTTCCCTATTTATGGCTTTATGTGGAAAACTGGACTTCTATCAAGAATTCCTAATATAAGGAAAATTGTGATAGGACCATTACCTAGACCCCAAATGTAATACATTGAATGGTTGATATTTCCTGAATTCATAGGATTTGCATTAACTTAAAGCCTTTTGATGAATCGATATTTTACCTTTAAAAATTTCTATGGAAATCAACTTGCATTAAAACAAATATTGAGATATATGTGTTCATGTGCTTAGTAAAGATATGGAAAGATGCCTTCACTACCGTAAGACCATCCACATCACTATGCATTTAGAATAACGAGAGTATGTACACACACATACTCGACCACATATCGGGGAATGAAGTGCTTGACTGTCAGTATCAAAACTGTTGTCAAAACATTTTAAAAATAGGAGTGTTTGTGAAGAACTTTTTCGAAAATATATACCTATTGCCTGCCTTATATGTTGCCAGTGGACCCTGCACATTTCTGCTTTTCTGTAGAAGATCTTTCCAAGTAGGACTGGCCTTTGGCATTTATAAAAGTGAACACAGAAAATGTCCTCTCTTCTATGAACGGCATGTCATAAACTTTTCTTGAAAACCTATCAAATTCAGTCATCAGTTTCACTTCAGCCTGTGTTAATTTTTAATTTCCAGTGTCTGCTGGTCCCACTACTTCTCAGTTGAACGAGGTCATCTTTTCTAGGAATCGCGGCTCTGTTCGACCTGCCACCACCCCCATCACTCGGCAACTCTTTCTCAGCTTCTAAATCCCCATCACCCAAAGACCAAAGTCTTCCTGTTACCCAATCAAGTCAATGTTTGTGTATCTCTGGGCCTAAAAGGAATGAAGCAGCGCTCTGTGGGGCTGCCCCTTTCTTCAAATATGCCATTTTTTTTTTTGGAAGCCCCAACTCAAGGGCAGGTGTGAAACTAGTGCTATTCGGTCTGCCTCTGTCCCAAAGGCCAGGGAGCTAAAGCGCAAGGCTTATGAGCAGGAAAACTAGAGATTCAGAGGAGAAACATTACCGTTTTAGGGCTCTTTGGAGAAATGGGCCGACAGAGTGGGAAGCAACGTGATGTATTACTTTAGCCTGATACAATGCCCTGGAGGGCGAGCGTCTTGCCAGGTCAGCACAATTTACTAGTTTAGGTTTGATTCCAGGCCTTGGAGGAGATAGATGTAGCCAACAAAATTATACTTTGGCAAGAGAAATGCTTTGCTGGACAGAAATGTTGTCCTGAGGGAATGGTTTGGTTTATCAACGTCTAAGGTAAAAGATAATCAAATGCCAGGAGGTCATTTTTGTGTTTGAATTATTTCACTTGAGCCTGCTATATAAGTTAGCTACCATTTTCCAGTTATATAGTTTCGATTAGTTAGAACATACTGCAGGGTTTGAGTATGATCTGCCTGTGACATCTGTCATACCAGTGAAGGAGGCAATGTGTGGAGTGGCTAAAAGCACACGTTTTGGAGTCAGACAGGTCTGGATTCTGCCACTTATTCACTATTCACCTTGGGCAAGGCACCAACTCTTCTAAGATTCAGATCCTCTTATGTAAAATGGACATGAGAGTATCTCCCAAGACTGTTGTGAAGGTTAAGTGAGAATGCATGTAAAGTGTTTTGCACAATGTCTGGTATGCAATAAACTCTAAATAAATGTTAGCTCTTATAATTGTTATGGAGTTAGCTGGCCAGCAAGGCTAGCTGGGCAGGTCTCCTCCTTTTCCTCTCTTCCTCTTAAAAATGCATCCTTTCCAAAGTTTGGTTGAAAAGATGGCCTTTCTAGATAAAAGAGGACTGTTCTCTATGAAAATGAATGAATATGTGTTCCTTTGAAAGAATATCCAAACTTTATGTTGTATAGACTGTCCTAAATATTTTTAATCTGGAATAGGAACTCTATGAGAACAGATCCTCCAATTAAGTCACACAAGTGATATGGGCTTATCTTGAACTCTTGTTACCTTTGATTTCTCCCAAATAATCCACTGGCTAAAATAATTGGCTTTTCAGCATTAGTATCTATTCACTTATTTCAAAACAATGCTGCAAGGCATTAGAGGGATGTGGGCAAAATACATGGTCAGGGTGGTTCCCCAATCACTTTCCACCAGCATATGTATTCCTCTCCTCTTTCTTTTCTCTTCTTCCTCTATATCTGCTTGTCTCCTGTTATTGACAGCCATTGACATTCCTTTTGCTCACTGATGCACTTTAGGGCACAAGCTCATATTATGCAGAGTTCATGGTAGGCTAAGAATTAGAGTTTAGTTCCCTCTCTGGAATGACTGAAATCTAAGGCTCCCTTTCCTGCCAACCATGCTTTGGAAATAAACAGCCACCAAGTATACAATGTCACCAGACCCACTAATCACTACTCCATCTTGGACCCACGCCTGAATGAGATGAAGACAGACAAAACAAGAGAGAATAAGAAGGGATGTTGAGGAATCACACATATGGACCTGAGTTATCTCATTTTTTTGAGAAAGGCTGTGACGGAAATTGTAAGATGAGTCCGGCTCCAATGTGGAGATTGTAGCCATGCCACCAGCATTATCTCCTATACTTACACTGTTACTGTCAGTTTACTCTTTCAGATGTGGGAAGAGAGGCCTTGTAGGCAAAACATAAGGCATTCATGAATAGGGGGTAACACCCCTCTTTCTGGTGCCACAGAAAGATGAATCAGCCAAAGGGGTATTAAAACACATTCTCTTTATTTTTAGTTTCACTCTAAAGTCTATCATTTCTCTTTTCTTTGCAACTTGGCACCTGCCCTGTGTTCTCAGGGGCCCTGCTCCCCGTCAGGCCCTGCTCACTCAGGCCTCTGTGTTTTGCTCAGGGTGCATCTGGAGATTTTCCCAGGGGTGGGTGTGACACGGTCAGGATCCAGGTGAAGGGGTGACAGCTGCCAGGGCCGTCTGGCGTGTCTGAAGGGAGAGTGTCGGGAGGTGTAGGCCCCATAAGGAGAGGCATCCGGGCCTGCATCAGGGAGTGAGGCGTTGGAGGGCAGCCTCCACAGCAGCAGAGACAGCCCTTGGCATTAGCGCAGAGAAGCAACAGCCAGAGTCAGCGACAGGTTGAACACAGGAGAGGAGGGAGGGAGGGAGCAGGGGGTTAGAGCGCTACATGGTATAAATAACTGCAGAGCGTGCACGCCAGTGCCAGTTGGGTTGTGTGTGAGGTACCTTTCATGCTGGTGTGTCAACAGCGTTGTTCCTGAATTGAAAGGTCCTGGGGAGTGTTTCTATAGCACCTAGCACAGTGCCATATGCAGAGAGGAAGTAAAAAAGAAGGCAATATGGTATACTGAAAACAACATTGGATTCCAGCCCAGATCCTTTGTGCAAACTCACAAGTCACCCAAACTCTCTGAGATTCAGTTTTCTCACATAGACAAAGTACTGGATAACATCAAGCACTCCTTCTAACAACACGACTCTAAGCATTATCTAAATGGCTAGGGGACCCGCTTTCTAATCAACAATGCGTATATGGCACATCAGTGTTTTTCCCCAATAATAGAGAAAAATACAGTGAGGAGAAGTTTGATGAGAGAGCCAGGTCTTTCCTCTTTGTCAGATTTAATTTTATATGAAAACAAGATTGATATATCAGATTGAATTTAAGAAAAGCAGGGATCAGCATTGGGTTTGATGGAGGAAAATAGGGAAAATGACCAGTATGGAGGAGGGTTTGAGTACAGGCAGGGGACAAGACCATTTGTGAGGACTGCAGAAGCCAGATCAAGGCAGGATACAGGTGTGAATTAGGAGGATAAGAAAGATAAGAGAGTCATTTGCTGGAGCTGTTGAAATACTAGAAAGAATCCAACTTCATTTTGGAAACAGATCCTAAAGGCTTTGAGGAATGAGGAAGTGGCCTCATTTGTGTGGGCACCCGGAAATGAGAATGAGGATGAGAGGAGTCTTTCTAGAAACTCCTGGGCATGGTTTTTTTTTTTTTTTTTTTAACGTTTTTATTGGATGCCCCATACATCTCTGAAGCTCTGTTCATTTCTTCTCCATCCTTCTTTATGTTATTTGGATTGCATAATCACTATCAATTTATCTTTAAGTTTGCCGATTCCCTCTTCTTCCAGTTCAAATTTACTATTGAGCCCCTCTGGTGACTTTTTTTTTTTAACATCTTTATTGGAGCATAATTGCTTTACAATGGTGTGTTAGTTTCTGCTTTAAAACAAAGTGAATCGGCTATACATATACATATATCCCCATATCTCCTCCTTCTTGCATCTCCCTCCCACCTTCCCTATCCCGCCCCTCTAGGTGGTCACAAAGCACCGAGCTGGTCTCCCTGTGCTATGCGGCTGCTTCCCACTAGCTATCTATTTTATGTTTGGTAGTGTATATATGTCCATGCCACTCTCTCACTTCATCCCAGCTTACCCTTCCCCCTCCCCATGTCCTCAAGTCCATTCTCTACGTCTGCATCTTTATTCCTGTCCTGCCCCTAGATTCATCAGAACTTTTTTTTTTCTTAGATTCCATATATATGTGTTAGCATACGGTATTTGTTTTTCTATTTCCGACTTACTTCACTCTGTATGACAGACTCTAGGTCCATCCACCTCACTAAAAATAACTCAGTTTCGTTTCTTTTTATGGCTGAGTAATACTCCATTGTATATATGTGCCACATCTTTATCCATTCATCTTTCAATGGACACTTAGGTTGCTTCCATGTCCTGGCTATTGTAAATAGAGCTGCAATGAACATTGTGGCACCTGACTCTTTTTGAGTTATGGTTTTCTCAGGGTGTATGCCCAGTAGTGGGATTGCTGGATCATATGGTAACTGTATTTTTAGTTTTTGTAAGGAACCTCTATACTGTTCTCCATAGTGGCTGTATCAAGTTACATTCCCACCAACAGTGTATGAGGGTTTTCTTTTCTCCACACCCTCTCCAGCATTTATTGTTTGTAGATTTTTTGATGATGGCCATTCTGGGGGCATGGTCTTTTAACATTACTCTTTGCAAAGCCGCATCTTCAAAAGATAAGTGACCAGTCCCAGGAGGGTTGTTAACATTGTTGACCAGAATGCTGAATTTCCTAGTATTCAGTGTGGTCAACATTTTATTTCACTAGCTTCCTAAGTGTGGGTCAATGGTATCTGAATCCTCTGTGTGATATTCAGCTTCTTCCTGGGGGACTGGTACGTAGTTTCCCCAGAAAATTCCATCTACAATTACATGTTATCCCATCTCTGATAATGTGAATGGGCTTCCAGACAGGTCATCATCTCTACCATTGGGAACCAACATCTGCCCAGGGGACAAAATTAGAAGACCATTATATACATGTTTTTTTCAAATGCTACACCTTTTTTTGGTAAGATAAACTAATGTTAAGGTTATGAAAATTTTAAAATCTGTACAAGGAGTTCTCAAGCAAGTGGTAGTATGGTTCATCAAAATATTAAGCAGGTATGCCGACTGAGGCTAAGTGGTTCATTTAGACAGAGATTATATTATCTCAGGAACTTTCAGCTAAAATCTGGACTTGTCTAACCATCCTTTATCTCTTTTTTTTCTATAGAATTTTGCTACATAATTTTCTCCCTTTCCCCTTAATATTTAATTGCTTAAACATGACCAAGAGACTTTAAGGGCTTTCCTCAAATGATTAAATTTTAGAATTTCATAAAGCTTTGGACCTGAGAGCAAATTCAAGGTCAGCTAAGAAGTCTCTTAGTAATCTGGCAAAATCACCGAGCCTGTTAGTTTTAGCCACCCCCAAATATTATTTTTCTGAATTGAGCAAGTGAAGTATGAATAAGGAGAGAGAGGTGTGGCTGGGTTGCAGCTCGTCTCCAAGCTAAATCCTGTTCTCATCTTTATTTCATCTGGGACTGATACCATGTCTACATCTCCAAACCTCATTAAATGCTTTTAGCAAATATCATTATCAATCAAGAAAAATCTCTGATTCCTTTATTTATTTTACTAAAGGAAAATATTTTCAGCTTGTGATGTTGGCTGGAGAAATCAAACTCTTCTTTATTTTTATTTTTTGTCACATACTCAAACACACTGTGAATGACCACATTGCTCTGCTCTGGGACCCCACTCTGAGGCAATGGTTTCTTGGCCTTTTAGCCAATCACTCACTTCTGTGAATTTTCTTTCTGAGAACTGGAGACAGTTGCCCCAGAAGTCATTTTCCAATTTATCACGAAACCTGTCCGTGGTTGCAGAATTAGTTGACCTCATTAGAAGCAAGCAACGTGAGGCCTGATGTGTCCTATAGCTGCGGAGGCTCCTTCGTGCAGGGACACTGGGCCAGGATAACTGCTTGTGGGATATTTTATTTCCCTCAACACTTACCTTCTGTCTGCTCTCTTTGGCTCAGATCTGGGTTTGGGAAGCCTGCATGACGGCACTGCTGATGTTAATACTTAGGCATAATTAGCTCTGTCCTAACTCTAGTAGGAAGTCAGGGCCCAGGTTCAGGGGCTAAATGCTCTCTTCTGATGCATGGTTGTTGAACAGGGAAGCCTCCATTCTCTCTTTCCAGCCTTCCAGCAAGTACCTGCTTCCTTGTAACCCCACACCTAGCCTGTCACACCTGCGAGAAAGGAGAATATAAAATCCATTGATCTCTTAATGGGTATGGTCTCCATAATCCCCACTATGTCAATTAGATGCATATTTATATGAAAACTGCATGTATAAGCCTTTAGGTTGATGAGAGGAAATGACTGTCAAGGTCTTGCAGCAGCTTCTGTATAATAGGGATAGGAGGAGAAGTGAAGCTTTTTAACCCGTAGTAAGGGTTCTGATAAGAGAATGTGGAGAGAGCTACAAACATTCTCATTTCTGAGCTGTCAGTTCAAGTCACTGACAATGACTTTTACAAAGAAGAGTGACAGGGAGAAGGGGACTGTTGGTTTAGAAATATTTTAATCTACGTCTAACGACTTGCTAATTTATTTAATTTTCTCCTCAAGCAACTTCTTGTCCTCTTCCTCCTCCTTTGCTTCCGGTTCAGGATGATACTCTGGTAAAGGTACTTGCGACATCGTAGTCTTTCCGTATCTTCTCATTGAACCAGTGCTCCCACGGTCCACCGAGATCTGCCCTCAGCAGGCATTTCCTGCAGTCAGACTATGACCCATCATAAATTCCTTGCATTCTTCAGAACATCTGGGCCTTCTTTGGCCACATCTTTTTTCCTGGTACTCAACAGGCCACAAATCACCCTGGACTTCCCCTTCCAGGCTGTTGATGTCTTAACACTCTCCTTTCAAACCAGATTCTTCTCTCATCCTTGGCTGTGGCTCTTGGCTTCCCAACCTTCTCATCTCCCCCGTCTGGGTTAGTCATCTGTGACATTACCAACTGGGGCTCTTTCTCCGAGCCTTCTATCTGGCCTGAAATGATGCATTTCTTCAAGTGTCAGAGTTACTATGCAGACCGTACTACCTGGTTTGATGCTTAGTTAAGCTCCCTTATGTTGATTTAAACACAGTAGTGCAGACGACACCTTCATGCCTCAAGAACGTTTGAGAAGACTCAAACCTAGAGGATATTGATTAGCTAGTGAGAAAGAAGGAACTATAATAAGACCTAAACGTGTAATCAAATGAGGTTTGAAGCTTTTCCATTAAACCCAAGTTTCTCTGGAGATTGAAAAGGGGCATTTCATTCTCCAGTTCATTTTATGCTTAAACTAATTTCTTTGACATTTAGAACAAATGCGTGCCTTTGCAGTAATATATTACCAATAGCTTCCCTTTGTTGAGTGCTTTCTATTAAGCTAGTATGGTAAATGTTACTTTTCATGTCATCTCATTTACAGCAACTGCATGGAGTAGGCATTATTACTATACCCATTTTACATATGAGGAAACTGAGGTTTAGCAAGGTTAAGTAACTTGACCCAAATCATATAGCTAGTAGGTTGCCAAGAGAGTTCACTTCAACTGGGGACACCTTGAAAGTGGGAGAATTCTCAGGTGAGGAAAAATTCTGAAGTTGATACCACTACTGGGATTCTTAAAGTCACATAATGCTAAAATCCATGAAGGCTATGGGGGAGGTTATCTAAGTCAGCCAACCAACCCCAGGTTCTGAGCACATGCAGTAGACACAGTTTGTAGCCTAGGTATTCCAGAGACTGCCAGAAGGAATGTCATGCATGGCTTTTGCCCTCGAGAGAAAAGTCTGGGCAGTCCTGCAGCTTAAGGCATGGCTGGTGTTGGAGGTTCACATCTCACCCAGTACACTGTGATTCTTTCCACTTTCAAAAGGGGCAGTCAGCTCTGTAGTGCAGCCAGACCATCTCGTTTCCAATCCCTTTGAATTGCACAAAATTATGACAACTTCAGCAGAAATTGAAAAATGAAATTTTACCCATAATCTCGCTATCCCAACACATTATAATATCATCATTTTTCTGTATTTTTTTCTAGTTCTCACCCAGATGCATCATCATTTTGACACAGGTACAGTCACAGCCTGAATTTCAGGTAGTATTTTTGTGTTTTTTCACTTAACATTATATTGGGAGCATTTTCCATATTGCTCCATAATCTTTATAATTATAATTTTAAAGCTGAAGAATATTTTATTGAGTAGATTTGCCACCATTTATTTTTTAAACCATTTTCCTGTTATTAGACACTTAGTCTAGTTCCAGCTTTATCATTATTTTAACTAATGCACCAATAAGTGTCTTTGTGCACATAACTTTCTACTTCTAGATCATTTGTAAGAATAAATTCCCAGGAATGGAATTACTGAGTCAAATAATATTATCAGACAATCCTATTTTGGTGAAAGTCTATAATTTTTCATAAGGACCAAAGCAGAGAATTATATCTAGATTTTCTCCCAGGATTAGAAAAGCAAGAGCCAAGGTAGAGCACAAACAGGAATCTTACCTGCATCCCATGAATTAGAGAAAAGAACCAATTTCTGTTTTCAATTACAAGTGCAGTTTCCTCTGAAGGAAACATGAGATGTAACCAAGAATTGGGCTTGGTGTACAAAAGTTTACTAAGTAGAAGAAAAACCAGGAAAAATGAAATTGATGACAAGAGACGCTAGTTCTCAATTTTCAAAATCACCAAGTACCTACAAGTTTTCTTCTCCAGGGTGGGGAGAGGGGATCCCCAGGAGCATAGCTGCCAACAGCATCACACCTCCTGCAGGGAGATGGGGAGTTTGTGTTCTAAACAGCAAAGGCTCTGCTTTCGTGCTCCTTCTGGACTCAGGACCTCCCTGGAATACCTGCCTCTTGCCCAGCCTGGGGTCTCTCAGCCTTCTTTCAGGGAGTAATATCCCTGACAACCTACCTCCCCATCTAACCCCACATTTGGCCACATCTGCCCTTCTTTGACCACGTTATTCCTTCCCTGCTTATAATCATTCAATCACAAATGTTCATTGAGCACCTACTATATTCTAGATACTGCTCTCAGTACTGAGGACGAGGTGTGAACAAAACAGACAAAAATGGGATAACAGGTCACCATGCCCTCCATGCCCCTAGTTCCTATGACAACCTTATAGGAAACTGTAGTGTGGCGATGCTGAAATCAACATTTCAATGACCATCGCCCAGAGCGATTGGAATCTGAGTCCAGCAAGGGAGTTTCTTCCTTCAGGCTCCTGTGAGAATTCTTGTCTGAGGATTTCATTCCCACTAACCTCTCTGAAGGTGCAAAATGATTATTTTGTGCATCACAAACTAGCACTTAATCTATATATTAGGCTTTTTTTTTTTTTTTCTGTTTTATGAGGACCAATCCATTTCCCCAATTTGATTTGAGGCATTTTAAGGGTGGAAATGGTGTCTCATATTTCTGTGTCTAGAAGCACAGCACTGGGCACTTATCAGGCAGTTTATAAATGATCACTGATTAGTGGATTGATGTCAAGTGCACCAACAGTACACAGAGAGGCACAGTGTGAAGAAAGTTTTACACTGGAAAGAAGAAACCCCAA
Organism: Monodon monoceros; assembly: GCF_005190385.1. NCBI lineage: Eukaryota > Metazoa > Chordata > Mammalia > Artiodactyla > Monodontidae > Monodon > Monodon monoceros. Next base: position 81,644,422 of record NW_021703783.1, read on the forward strand.
ATCAGGGTCCATGTCTGTGTCTCTGTTTCCTTTCTTGTTAAAGCTGAACAATGCTAGCAGTGGTTACCTAACAGTTCCCTCTGTGGGGTTGTGGTGAGTTAAGGCACATAGAGAGATTGGGACAGTGAGTGACATAGAACAAGCATTCATGAAATGTCACCTCATATCACCGTCCTCAGCATCACCATTAATGAATTAATTGTGAGGCTGTACAGCGAACTAGTGAAAACAAAGGCTCCGGAGCCAATTTGCCTGAGTTCAGACGCTGGCTCCATTTCTAATTTTGTGCCTGTGGGCAAGTTGCTTAACCTCTCGGGTCTCATCCAAAAGTGGGGGTGTGAATAGTATCCACCTCACAGGGTACTTGTGACAATGGCACGAGTGAATACTTAGTTCCAAGATTTCAGCAAAGAGTCAGTGAATGGCCACTACGTACTTGGACTCGGGGTTCAGAATACAGATGAGGACAGAAGACATGCAGTCCCTTCCCCAGCCAGGAGACTGCAGTTCACAATGCATGTTGGTGTTATTGATCCATAGAGCTAACTCCAGAGCTCACTGCAGACAGCACCTGGCCATTTCCACATCCCTTTCACACACATTCTGTCCTTCAGCCATTTCGACAACCCTGTGAGACAGATGGAATTACCCTCATTTTATAGATGAGAAAACTGAGAGCTTAAGTGACTCACAAATCTGGAAGTTCCTTTGATTTCAAATGGTAAAACTTCTCCACCCACATACCTGCCTCCTAACCCCCATGAAGAGACAAACTTCAGGTTCATAAACCTGTGGGAGTTCCTGAAGCAGCCGGGGCCCAAGGTGACTCACACGTCATGCAGTGGGTGGTTACACAATGATAAGCATCAGTGCTTCTCAAACCTGAGCCTGTATCAGTGCCACCCAGAGGGCTGGTTAAAACATCATTGGGTCCCGCCCTCAGTTTCTGTATTAGTAAGTTTGAGATGGTGCCTGATAATTTGCAATTCCAAGTTCTCAGACGATGCCCATGTCTCTGGCCTCTGTGTGATATAGACATCCAACATTTGGATATAATATATGGCTAAGTGGTGGAGTACTGGCCAGGAGGAAAGGGCCAGTGAGGACAGGCATCCTGGGAAGGACCCCTTACACTTGAAAAACTCCAGAAAGACTTCCTATCTCTTTTGATAATTGCCTAATAAAGGTAACCGTATGTCAGTCTAGTAGCAGAACCAGTTTTATTGCAAAAAGGAAAAAAAAATCATAACCCTCCAAAGTAAGAAACTACACTGAAACGAAAAACACATGTTGACCTTTTTCCCTTCCCTGCCTTTTTTATTTGCACAGTCTGTGTCGTTCTGACTTGCAGCTAGCACCTGAATACAACAAGCCAGGTCACAGGGAGGGAAATTAGAGTCTTAATAAATTCCCCGGCCAAATGGAAAACTAGAAACACAGGGATGTCCTCTGATATTGAAAGCTGCCTTTTCTAAGTACCAGGTTCAATTTATTTTTAGGCTTTCAAAATTGTCAGGTGGGTATTCAAGCCAATCTGCTCAGTTGTAAAACTTAGTTCTAGAAGACCGACTTCCCAAGGACCCAAATCTATCTTTTCTATGCCCTCACCCTTTATAACCTCCCAGGCTAACACAGAGAGGCCAAACAGGTGGGGTGGGTTTTGGGCACACCCTCAAGACCACATCATCAAAACACCTTTTCACAGAGCATTCAAAACTCATGGCAAAGGAAAGTGAAAGGGAAATGTGCCACTGAGGATCGCTTATAGAACCAGGCGGTTATATAAACTAGAGGACATTCAGTTTTGCAAACAGGAAAATCATAATTTGTTATTTGTCAGTCAGGCTACACATAAGCGTCAAAGTTTCTTGAGCAAGTGTCGGGATCAATCCTGCTGAGGAAACAGGGTTAATTAATCCAACTGCTCCCATGCAGAAGTGGCAGGAAGAGGGCAAACGCTGTTCTATTTCTTTGCCGAGCCCTTCTCATGAGAATGTCTGTGAGGCTCCCATAGCTTTAAATCAAATGGTGTCCCGCAGGCAGGAAATCCATATTGGGAGCAGGGGGAGGAAAGCAGGGGCCACTGCTGGCTTGGCAATTATAACCGTCCTCCAGGTCCCCGTTTCCATTTCCCTTTAAAGAAGAAGTTGGATTTTTAATGATTCCCTTTCTAGTCACTTCCTTCCCGTTGCCTCACTAGGTCATTTCAGTGCACGCCTTCTTCACAGATCTATTTCTGGAAAACATCAGAGGGAAAATGACCTCATTCACTAATTGGGAAGCCAATTGGGTATCCCCAGGGTTGGCTGGTACTTCTGTGTTGAGGGGTCTCCCCACCCTCCCTGGCTGTTACTTATTAGCATCCTTTGTGTACTGAGCACTTCACCGAGGCTGAAGGAGCTTGGGAAGATGTAAAACACTTGGTCTGGTCCCAAGAAACCCATAAGTTAATAAAAAACACGGACCAAGAGATCAACATAACCTGAGGGCAGAAACTTAGTCGAACTTTAGCACTGAACAGGTCCTTAGAAATCCTGTAGCCCATAGATGAGTTTTGATAAGAGGCCTGTGAATCCTCTGTGTGGTGTGTAATTATGTGTGTTTGTGGATCAGACACTCAAAAGATTCCCAAAATGTTCCACGATCTGAGGAAAGCAGAGAAGTCCAGGCCCAGGCTTGCAGAGAAGCCAGTTTTGTTCCTGTCTTACCTTTCACAAACATCCAGCTGGCCTGTACATCATATCCCAAATGCCGCATCCGATGTCAAAAGACACCAGAGGATCCAAGATACCTCCTCAGCCCAGTGTTCACCAAAGAGTGTTTCTCAAGAGGTTCCATGCAAAAAACTTAGGGAACAGCTGTACATGTTATCCCATTTTAGAGAGTCTGAAAGTTCACCGGCCTATTCAAGCTTGTGAGAAGTTCTATAGTGAAGAAATCTATCTGATGGTACTGAAGTCCACTCTCCCCAGATTTAATGGGCCACTGGACTCCTGTTACCCGGGAATGTCTATTAACTTCCTAAGGAACTAAGGCAACCGTATCCCGAAATTCCTTCCGTTTATCACTTCTTTTGATTAAAGTACATGAAAGAGTCCTTTGGAAATGTCCATAATTTACTAAGGAACAGTGCATTGTCAGCCATCAACAATCCCAGTAAAAGTGAAGTCTAGGTCTGGGAGAATAGACTATAAAAAAGGTTGGTTTGCTAAAGCGGATTGGTTCAGAATAGCAATAGACCCCTGCTAAGAATAGAATAGACCCCTGCTAAGCTGTAAGGTCTTCAGAGACCCCTCGTTGGGGAGCTTTCTCCACATCTAAGATAGCCACCGCCCTGATATCTATCATTCCATTGTTTCTTTGAAAACATTTATCAAGATAGACTAGGTTCCGCTTATTTATTGGTTGACTTGTACCTTGTCTCCCTCCTCCCCACCCCATTGGAACGTGAGATCCATGAGACCCTGTTCACTGCTCTAGCCCCAACACCAACCGCAGGTCTGCAAAGAGTAAGAGCTTAATGAATACCTTTTGTGGTCTACATCGTATGGACGTGCTACCGAATGGATAGAGAAATTATGATTTGTTCACTGTTGTATCCCCAGTGCCTGTCATCAGTGCTCAGAAAGATGCTTGTTGAATAAATGAATGGAGAGGGGTGGTCTGCATTGTTCTTCATGCTCAAACCATGCTTGTGGGTATTGGGAGAAATGAGTGGTATTCAGACTCTTATAGGATTGATATAAATTGAGATTCCTTTCTCAGGGACTGAGGTAATAGACTAGAATGTTTTTCAGATTGCACTAAGGCAGGAAAAGATCTTCAAGCATTAGGAGGTAGGATTAGAATTGAAAGTGACCTTTAACAGTTTAGAAGGGGGTGGTCATTAAAAACAGGAAGATGTTTAAAATGGACAGAAATGGGCTCCAACTGGCAGAGACAAGTATTATAGCAAGAGAGCTGTGGGCCCTAAGTGAGTGAGAAAGGGCTACAACAAAATTGTAATATGATGCGGCCGTATGTCGAGAATTATGAAATGAAAGCCTGGAGAGTAATCTTTCCACAAAACTTGGCATTGCTGAGGTTTTAATTAGACTGGGAACTCAGATTTCATCCTCCTATTTTAAGACTCATTTGGAGAAGCTGGAATGGATCCAGATAGGACTAAAAAAATGATGAACTGGGTGGAAAATAGAGTGAAGATTTAGCCCAGAAAAGAAAAGCCGAAGAGGCGACTTAATCTTCGCCGCCAGGTATAATAAGTGTTATCATTACACAGAGTGTTCATTCTCATCTCCACTGAGGACTAGACGCGGGTAAACAGACTTGTGCTACATTGAAAGTGTTTCCACTTAAGCATCAGGAAGAATTTCTTGATTGTAAGGGGGAAACACGCTGACCCAGGGCACTGTGGGAAGCTGCCCTGGAGATCTTTAAATGTAGGATGACAACCATGTGCCTTGGAAGGCTTAGATAGAGGCAGGGGACTGGACCTAAGGACCTCTTGGCTTTCCTTCCATCTTTGATGCTGTGTTCAGAATCCCGGCTGCTAAGCACCCCATTCTCCACTAATCCTCCGTTCCCGTCACAAGACAGACCCCACACTGTCAAAATCTGAAAGGCTTCCCCTGGGAGGAGCTCGATTGTTCTCTCCTGAATAGGAAGGAAGCGGATAGTGTTGCTTCAGCTGCTTCCCTTCTCCAGCCCCCACAGAGAGAGGCCAGTTCTCGTCCTGATGGACCTCCCCAAATACTGGGATGGGCCTGCTCTCCATCTTGTGTGGGATTGGAAGATGTGCATCCAGTTGGAGACAGTCGATACCTCCAAGAATCAAGGAACCTCAGAGCTGCAAGGCACTTCAGAGCTAATCCAGATCAATCCCTTGCTGCTTAAATGAGGAAACTGAGACCGTGAGAGATTCAATGACTGTCTTCAGGGCGTGCAGCCAGTTCTTTCTGCTTGGGACTAAAATCTACGCCTTCTGGCTCCTCATTCCGCAGTGTCTCCTCGCTACCTGTGTCTGTACTTTAGTTGGAAGGAACATCTCAAATGCAGATAGAATGTCTAAGACCGTACCTTCAGGAGCTAAACTGTAGGTGAAAAGATGTGCAAGGAAGAGCAGAAATTCCTCTGGCAGGTTCTGGATACCTGGGAGCATCATTCAACTTAAGTATGTACAGGTCACCTGTACTCTCTAGTAGGTCAGTTTCCCCTGTGTCAGTGAGGCATTTGGACCAGGAACATTTTAAGGCTTATTACAACCGCAGTGTGTTATGATTCTGTGATTTTAAATTTTGGTTACAAAAATAATAGTGAATAGAAACTCAGTTGCTGGGCTAAAGGAATGAGATTATTTGGGATGTAATTGGTTGGTGCGCAGTTTTTTTTGAGACTCCAAAATGGCAATTTTCTTTCCTTTCTTTTTATTTTAAAATATAACTTAAAGTTTTAATGTTGGAGCTCAGGAGGGTGTTGTACTTCAGCGGTCATCTGTACGAAGAGACTTCCAAACCTATTGCTCTGGACTGCCCTCTCCCAGAGCTTTGGACCACCACCATTCATGAGCCATGGGGGTTATCTTCTGAATCTTCCATTATTATTCAGTATCTCTAAAACCAAAGTCAGTTAACTAAAGTCATTAGTTAATTAACCAATGCCATTAACTAAAGTCAACTAAAGTCAAATACTCTTCTGGTCTTGCCCATGTCTGTGCCATCATCCTCTTGCTTATCTAGACTCGAAATCTTACAATCGGCTTTGACTCCTTTCTCCTCCTCTTTCCCTTTATCCAGGCAGGCGACGTTTTGTATCAAGTCTTCCTTTATCATAGCTGCCAGGTCTCCCTATTCCTGCCCGTTCCTGCTGCTCCTGCAATATTAGGCACTCATGACTATTCTGCTTCCAGCATTTTCCTACCCTTATTTATCTCTCAGGTGAGCTAGAGCAAAGGAGGCAGGTGACAGAGGAGAGCAGTTTCAGGAGTCAAGAGTGACAAGTGGGAGTGGGAAATAGCTGGAAAACAGACTACGGAGTGAACTAACTTGGGAGAAGCATGGCACCCCAAATCTTCAGAGCTTTGCGAAAGTACATGGATTTCCCATGGAATGCGGAAAGGGGGTCACAAGACATTTTATATAGATACTGGATAAAACTGTGACCCAAGTGGATTGGAAGACTTGGGGACATCTGGTTTACATATACACTTTATCATTTAATTCTTAAGACAATTCAATGAGATGGACACTATTATCCCCGTCTTACCATTAAAAATATTGAGCATTAGAAAGCTTAATTAATTTGTCTCAAGATCACTCACCTATTAAGTGGGCAAGCCAGGATTCAGACTCAGGTCTGCCCAAGCACTAAGTCATTCTACCACAGTAATTCTCCACTTGAGTAGAAACTCCCTGCCTAGACAGAAGCCAATGGGAAGAGCTGAGTGCATCTTAGAGCATCTTCAAAGAGGAAGTGAGTATGAAACAATAGAAAATAAAGCCCAGTATACCTCTTAATCTATTTACTTGATAGGGCATGGTAGACAGTGCCAAAAGAGATCTAGTTTTCTTTACCCTTTTTCAGAGTGACTTCTCACACTAGTTTGCTTGGCCTGATAAATAAAGCGATGTGAAAATGAATGATCTTTGCATTCTGAAAAATTTACTCGCCCCCTCCATTATTTTGGGCTTCCTTTTTTTTTTTTTTTTTTTTTTTTTTGCGGTACGCAGGCCTCTCACTGTTGTGGCCTCTCCCGTTGCGGAGCACAGGCTCCGGACGTGCAGGCTCAGCGGCCATGGCTGACGGGCCCAGCCGCTCCGCGGCATGTGGGATCCTCCCGGACCGGGGCACGAACCCGTGTCCCCTGCATCGGCAGGTGGACTCTCAACCACTGCATCACCAGGGAAGCCCTGGGCTTCCTTTTCAAGTTCTGCTGATTCTAATTGTCATCTCTTAAGCTGCTGAGAAGTTTGTTAATTGCTTTTGTCTTTGTTTGACATCATCCAACAAAGACAGAAAGGAAAGGGCAACTGAGGATAAAGACATTCTTTTGGGCAGCCATTCATTTGCTCTAATGCAACTGGTAGTGGAATAGCGTATGAAATTGCTCAAGAAACATGGCTACTGGGAATTTTGTTAATGTTTTTATGCCCAAGTTTGTCTACAGTCAGGAGCAGAGCCAGCCTCATATGCAGGCAGAATGATAAAAATAATAATAAATGTTAGCTGAGCATCTACTATGTGCCAGGCACTATGTTAGGCACTGCTGGTCATCTCACATCATCTTATAGGAACCAAAGAGGGAGGCACTATACCTGTTTTTGATAGCATCACACAGCTCATCAAGTAATGCTGCCAGGATTGGCATCTGGATGTGGCTGACATTAGATCAACCTTTGATTTTATAGTGCATAGGTGAGCACCTAAGTGATATGACTTACATTCTGGGATGGTCCTTCTGGCAGGGATTCCTACTCATTGTTCAATATCCATTTTCCCTCTTTCCGTAATAACAGAAACACTGATTTTCAGCTGACCATATTTCTCAGCCTCCCTTACAACTATGTGTGACCCTTTGCTGAAATTCTAGACAATGGAATACAAGTGCAAGTGTAACATGACAGCTTCTAGGATCCTTCCTTAAAAGACAACCCGCATACTTCCTTTACTTTTTAAAAATCTTCTTGCTGACTGGAATGTTGTTCCTCGATGCTCCAGCAGCTATCTTGGGCCATACAGATGAGGGCCAAAATATAAGGATGATGAGGTAGAAAGCTAGAAGAAGCCTGGATCCCTGAGGACTTTGTGGAACAGAACTGATGTTCAGCAGCCCCCTGATCTATGTATCTTGGGATGTCTACATGAGAGAGAAATAAACTTCCATGTTGTTTAAGCCAATGTAAACCTAGAACTCTGTTACTTGCAGACTCTCTTAATGACAACCTCTTCTTGAATGAACAAAGTTCATTGAAGTTCAGTGAATGGTTACTGGGGCCTTGAATGTCCCCATTATAGCTTTGTTCCATTGGATTAGGGTATACTTATACAGAGCTTCTGGGAAGGAAGTAACATAACACCCAGGGTGCATGAATGGAGCCGGACGAGGCATAAAGCAGGGAAGCTTAAGGGGCCTATTATTTTGTGCAAGGCCTTTGTAGGTGCTACTGTGGGAGTTGAGGGGCTGCGATGGAAGGGGCAGAGCAGAGTTAGCGCCTTCCTCGCTCTTGACAATATGGAAGAGGCCCAATTTGTGTTTTGTCTACTTAACAGTTTAGTTCAGGGGCTGTTCTCTTCTAGGAAATTCACCCAAATCCGTGATTACACAGAGCAAAAGTTCAGGTTACATCAATATTGGATAAGCAGTGATGATGACACCATTGTATCAGCAATACTAGACTGAAACAGGAGAGTTATGTTCAGACAGTAAAACATTCTCCCAATACGGCCTCAACCTCACAGGGAAAAAGGGAGAGCACCCTCTGCAAGCAGTTGTTCATTGATGGATTCACTCATAAATTCATGCAACGAACATATTTACTGCCTACTGTGTGGCAGGCATACTTTCTATGGATCAAATATAAGGAAATTTAAATCTATGGTGACAAAATCATTTCTAATCTGAGTAGTCTTCTGCAGAGCAAAGCTGAAATCCAGTTTAAAAACAAATCACTTTAAAAAGCAAACAAAACTATTGATTACCTGCCATATTTAAGGCACTGTCCTAAGTGTTGTGGAGTATGTGAAAATGGTTGGGTAAGGCAAAGCTCTGGCCTTCAAGGAGTTTATGACCCAGCAGGGGGATGAGATAACCCATAAATAACCATAATATAAAGCAGAGTGAGGTCAAGTGCCTTAGCAGGTACAGATACAATGAAGGTTCAGGGAAGGAACCCTGCTGAGTTACCAAGGGGTGACCTCCACTCATGAAACAGATGACTATCTCATGGCCTCGTATAATACCCCATTGCTATGGTCTTCTGCTTGCAGAATAGGGGAGGCAGTGGAGTTGTTCTACCACTGATGTCCTTATCGTTTGGGGGGATTTCAGCAGAGACCTTCTGTCAGGACATTGAAGAAGGGATTGCCTTCTCAGCAGAGAGATTTTAGGAGTTTGAAGGTCTTTTCCAACCCTGTAAGTCCATGGTTCTTCTGCCTCCATTCTTAACAGAAACTCTCCCCTCTGGACTACGTAGGGTTTCTAAGTCTTGTCATATTATATGTACTTGGCAGAGCAAAGCACAAACATGGGTAGGCACAGAGACCTCCAAGGGACCCTACCTCATGGATTCTCCTTTTCATCTCTTCCAGCTGAGTAGATAGAGAGGTGTCCAAAAGAAAATGTTCAACCACGTTGAATGTGAGGTCATGAGATGAAGACTTAAAAAGCGTTTTGGTAAAGTGATGGACTCTTCAGAACTGAGAAAATCCATCCAGAGTATATCTGTTTTACAGGCATGGATTTTCACATAGTAGATTCTTTAAAGAGGAAGCACTATTTTCCAGGGATTTTACATTATTCTCCTATCACTCTTTCTTTCCCTCACTAAATTTCATGCTTTCTTTGCCCAGTTCTCTCATTTGCTGCTCAAAGCTAAAAATCTCCTTGCTTTTACACAACTCTCATAGAAATTGCTCCATTACAAAGAGTAAGAGAGGAGCACAAAGAGCTAAGTGAACCATTTTGGCTGTGACAGGAACCTTATTTGCCTTTTGGCCCTGCTTTCTGACTTTCTTTGTGAAGTTTCCCTTGCTCTGATGGCCCCAGCAGCTTTCTGCCATGAACGGAAACACAGCCACCAGGCAATGCTCCATCTGGAGACAAATGGACTCCTGATAGCTCTAGGACTAAATTAGACCTGATAAAATACTGAGGTTTTTGGACTTCTCAATTTATTTTCACCCTTCATTTGAAGGCCAAGGGTATGCACCATCTAATTTGGAGACTATGGCTATTACTCTGTGTTGGCAAATACAGATAAAGGACACATTTGCTTTCTTTTAAACTCATTTGGTGCCCTTAAATTCTCTTGCTATTTTAAATTTCATTTTCTCAAGATCTACATGCTGTTTGTCAATACTATATTCTTCTATCTGTGGATCTAATTTTGATTCATTCTTTCCAATGCGAATAAGACTCCAATAATAAATTGGGTAGATTTTCAGGAGAAGGGTCTTGGGTCATTTCTCCTAAACCCCTGTTAATTGCAGGATTTGGGATCTAGGGATACAAAATCACAGCGGTTTAGCCATAAGAGAGGCTTCAGATGATCTCGTTATAGAAAGTTAATCTGCTAACGTCAGAGGAAAGCAAGGAAAAGGATTTTGGAAAATCAGAGAGGTTACTGGCAAGAAAATAAGCTAATGTCAAAATATATATTCTAATGCCATATCAAGTCACAGTTTCATATCTGGAATTTGATCAATGGTTCCCCACACATAGTCTAGCTTGTATATTCCCAGAACACTTCCAGGTAGACCAGTTGGCTCCTAGATAGTGTCTTGAGTTCATCAATGAAGTTGTGATTTCCTTATGGATTTGATCTTCAAGGATCAGAGGGACCATTGCTTTCCCTTCTACAGAGCACTTGTGTATTTCTCAAGCAAATAATTGGAGAACTGCCTTTTTTTTTTTTTTTTTTTACCATTTTCTATTTTGTTTGTTTACAGAGTGAGTAATAAATTTCTAGGAAGCACCAGCTTCCTAGGCCCATAGATATTTTACGGTGTCTTTTTTTTTTTTAACACCTCAGGAATTGTGGGCCTTCCCAGGACAAGAGACTCCAGTGTACCTGGAATATCTCAATATGTGTAGGAAAACAGAGAGTACCAATGAGTCTGACTCCAGATGGAAACCAACAAGTCACACAATTCAAGTTGCCTCCCTTGGTTGGCTGGGTTAAGAGGAAAGATTAAGAGCTCACACTGAACCTAATAGTGAGACTTCCTTGCCAGAAGGAATCTAAAACCAGTGGCTATAACAGTGGCTATGCAACAATGCATGCTGTAGAGAGAAATAAGAAGAAGAAAAGGGGGAAGGAAGATGGGAGATTGCTTAGAAAGATATTCCCACAGTTGGGAAGGAAAGAAAACTTGGAGAATGTACTGTATAGTCTCTTCCCAGACAAGTCCAGGGCACAAGGGTCTCACCAAGCCTCGTTCTCTCTTAGCACTAGCTGTCTGTAGCTTTCTGGCAAAACGTAAGCACGTAAGGCAGAAGCCCTGTCACTTTGGTTCAACACTGTATCCCCAGAACCTGCTACAGAGCCTGGTGTGTAATAGGTACTCAGGAAATATATACGCACAGACTGATCACATTTTATTTTAGCACTCGAATTTGCAGAAATATAACGCTCAATCTGTGTAACGGTCTTGCCAATTAGAAAACTGTAGACCATTCCACATGCTTGTTTGACATCCTTCCAGAAGGCAGAGTGCTGCGCTTACTGTTGTTATTGACTATCTGAGTTTCAAGGTAACTAAAGACAAACATTAAAAATATACTTTAAAAAAAAAAAGAGGTAAGAATTCTCTTCCTATTGGCTAATCTTGCCTATGGGAGAAAGAAATCTTGCAGGCCAGAAAAGAGTTGGGTGAAGGAGGAAGAGCTTGGGCTGGAATCTGCCAGAGCAATTTGGCCCTCAGAGATATCTAGGCAGCAAAGCAATTTAAGGACATGGGCCCTAGAGAGAAAACAGCACCTGCCTTGCCGAACAGTCTAGTCTGGGAATTGCTGGGTTAGCAACACGTCGCACCCTGTGAAAACGTGTGACTTCAATGTGAAAAGAAAAAGAGGTTTTAATTAAATTGGGTGTTTTTGAGTCTCCCGCAGGGAGTTGGGATTGGGAGGTCGAGAAGCTCAGAACTTTGTTAGGATAGAAGGAGCCTTCTCAGAAATCCTGGAACCCCCAGCCCTTGGTGAGAGACTTCATCCACATGTGGCTGCGTTTTTGCCTTTAGAAGCCCTGTTACCATTAGCCTTTTCTTTTGCAGCCAAGCAGGACTGAACCTGGAATGGTGTTCTTGGCCTGTGGCCTGAGATTGTCCATGTTGTGCTTTTCCAAATGGTTTTTTAATGGGTTGTAGGTTTTCAGGAGTGGGAGAGTTCCCTGTGGGTTCTAAGATTTCTTTGGGTTTTTTTTTTGTTGTTGTTGTTGTTTTGTTTTCGTTTGTTTTGAATTTGGAAAGATGATCTTAAAGAGTTGTGGTGGGATGATTAGGGGACATTCTGTGCCTCAACCAGTGGACTCTGGTATTCAGTTCAATTCAGGCAATGTGAATTGAGCACTTGATACATGCAAAGCACTGTCCCAGGTTCTGAGGATATAAAAGGGAATACGATGTCAATTCTGGCCTGAAGAAGGTTGCAAATGAACACATACTGAACTCTAACATAGGTAAGTTTGGAAAAGTTACTGTAGGTAAAATAGAGGAGCCAGGAATAGGGAAAGATAAATTCTTGCTGAGAAAGCTAGAAGAGGTCTCACTAAGGAAGGAACATATGAACTTGTCCTCAGAGGTTAGACGGTACTTCCACAGCTAGGGAAGAGGGAATGAGAAAAAAAAAAAGCAAAGAGTAAAGGCATGCTGTGGGCAGGAGGCTGTCAGGACAGCCAGGGACCATGGGCACTGGGAATGGCTGCTTGGGTGAGAACCTCGGTTTTGTCCTACTCAAAAGCTATGTGCCCTTAGGCACGTTATGTACTTCTCTGTGCCTCAGTGGCCTCACTTGTAAAGTGAGGATAATGACAGAACTCACTTCACAGGTTTGTTGTGAGGATTAAAATAGTTAAAACATATTGGCGCTCAGAACTGGACCGTGCGTGTAATTAGAGCTCAGAAAGTGCTAGCTCTCATCACTCTTCAATATAAATGTTGCTCTAACCTATCTTTTTGGGCTTATCTTGCATGACTCTCCACTAGCCTGTGACCCCCAACAACTGGCTGGATGGTGTCTGCTTCTGCAAACATACTCTACATTCTGCTGTCTATGTACTTTTCCACTGAGTTGGTTTCTCTTCCTAGAATTTCTCCATCTATCAAAATCCCATCTATTCAAGGTCTATGTTAAACACTAGATATGACTTCCAGACAAATGAGAGTAGCCTCATTACCCTTTACAGGCATTGTGGCCAATTTTTGGAAGCTCCCTTTCTGAAACTTGCCATCAACCAAGGCTACCACTGACCCTCTGGAGTGATTCATGGGGTCTAGGGAATGTCAGGGTTTTCCCTCCCTTCTCCCTAGAGGAAATGCACACACCAGGGGGAAGGACGGGTTCATTCTTCTACTATTCCTAGGTTTCCCTGAAAGGTGACAGCCTCACAGAAGGAACAAGATAAAGCTGGCCACCTGCATGTGCAAGGGTTTCACTTAACCCAATCTGAACGCCATTGCCACCTTTGTGAATAAGCCAGGACTCAGAGCTCTTCATGAGGCTCCCAAGAACATTCTGGGCCAGCCTATTTTAGAATAGAAAAGAGTCTCACCTCCTCAACTTTGAAAATTGTTCCATAGGTTGAATCCAAGAAATAATCCAACTGGTGAAAAGAGTCCCCATCAAGGGGTCAACTGAGTCAGAGGTCAACATTAGCTATAGAATTGGGCTGTTGGACAGAACCCCAAATATTTGATTGGGAATGCAAGGATACATGGGAAGAAGCCCCTTCTGTTTTCTGTTTACCTATCAGTCTGGGAACAAATTGATGTTCAGGCTCACGTTTCCACATCCCACTGTGTCAGAGTCCAGCACGATGCAGTGCTCAGCAGAGAGGTTCAGGACTGAGAGATTCTCTCCTATTTAGTTCTCTCGAGCCTGAAGAATCTTGGCTGAGGGGGTGGGGGAAGGGAACGAGAGGAAGGGAGAACATGGCCCCAGCCACCCACCGTGCCATTCCTGAGTTTTGATTAAAGAAGAAATGATTGGCTCTGACATTCTTGATTCGCAGATCCAAATGTATTTTGACTTTTTAGAAGAACCGAGGGCTCAGGTTTCACGGGAATGATCTTACTCAGAACTTCTGACTTAAAACCTAAAGCCGCTTGGCTTCTCAGCAGTGAGCGCACAGCAAGCACCGTGAGCAAAGTCACACTGCGATGGCCGGGAGCTGCACAACAGCCTGATGTCAGCCTTCCGATGGGAGCTGGGCTGTTGAGCAACGCCACTTGGCAGAGGGCGGTCACATGCAGAAACCTGTCCAACGGTTCTAAGAATTGTATATCTTTAAAAATATTCAATATGTTTCTTTACGTGTTGGGAACCAAACTTTCAAAATCCCTGATTAGTGTTTTTCCAGAAATCTCCCCCTGAATCTTGGGTCAGGCAGTGAATTTCCAGTTGACAAGCTAAGTTCATTTTAAAATATCCCACAATGAAACCAGAATTGGGCATTTAACGTAGGGGAGGAATTTCTCAGACCGGTCCCAGATTGCATCTGCCCTTTCCTCCCAATTACCTCTACCTACAGCCTCTTTCTTAATGCTGAGTCTGGGGTGGCTGGAATCAAGACCTTGCATGAAGCGAGGTGGGTGGACTCAGGTGAGATTTTCCATCACCTCATCCTAGCAGGCGTGAGACACGCATTCTATTGCATTCCATCGCGCCTGGTACAGGACTGAGGCACCCTGCTGCTCCATCCACAAACCCTCGTCCCAGGATGAACCTAGCAGACAGCTTGGATGGGAAGCTGCCATTTCTCTCCCTGGCCCTGGGAAGAGATGAGTCATGAACACGAGTAGAGGACAGGGTGTTGGCTAACCAGGCCTACAGAGCTGGGATCCCCCTGGATAATGTTCCCTCCAGAATGAAAGGGAAAAGCCTGCATATCTGACCACGTGCTCAGTAACCGCAGCCTGTGGGATGTGGCCCTTCATTTACTGACCTTTTACTTTATCCCTTTGGTCATTATGTTCACTGCTAATATGTTAATTGCTAAGGATCTACATGTACATAGTAATTTGGTAAAGAATCACCTTCATGAAAAGGAGAACTTTTGTAATAGGTCATGGTGACCATCTTGGGAGCATCTGAGGGGAAAGTTTCCCCTTTTTGAATTCCTAACACTGATAGTCAATTTTTCCATTTTAAAAAGGTGTGTGTGTGTGTGTGTGTGTGTGTGTGTGTGTGTGTGTGTGTGTGT
>NW_021703783.1:81659562-81677438 GCF_005190385.1 Monodon monoceros
TGTGTGTGTGTGTGTGTGTGTGTGTGTGTGTGTGTGTGTGTGTGTGTTCTAATCTGGAGGGTAAGGAGAGATCTTGAGGAGCTGGTAAGTATGAGCAAATGTACTTCAAAGACTAACAACTAAATGCTAAACTCAAATGAGAAGAGAGTCTTCATTTAGAGAAAATCAGAGAAAATACCACAGGGAGGAAGAGATATCAAATTTAACTGTTAGCATGTCATAATGTTTTGTCAGGAGTTTTTCCCTCGTTTCTGTTCAACTACTGGCTTTCAGGTAGCATTAATCTTCTAATCAAAAGGGAACAAATCTATTTATAATTGACATAAATGATAGTCCTATTTATAGTTCTCTTTCGTGTTCCATGTTTCTCTGTGGGAGATTTTCCCTGAAACAAAAGCCTACTTTTTGAAGCAACTGTGTTCCAGGGACAGCCTTGATCATTTCTGTTGCCCAAGAGATGTATTTAATTAACCTCTTATCCTTACTCACGGGACAGTGGATTATAGGAAGCACTGACCAATAATACAGCTACTTCTGCCTTTGCCCTTGTAATTCCAGTCCACAGAAAGCATACACGACCCAGAAAGGAATGGCTCTGGAGGAAGATCTCAAGGAAGACGCAGGAATTGAGTACCACCTTGGCTAACCCACTTGCAAGTTCAGAATGTACCCCGCCCTAGCACTCCCTCAATTCAAACAATGCCTCATTCAAATTATCTCTAGAAGTCTGTAGCTGGCCTTGATTCCCTGAGAATTTTGTGATGACTCCCTGGATATTATCTCACCTGATACTTACAAAAAATCCTTTTGGGAAGCAGGGCAGGGCTGATTGTACCCATTTTACAAGCAAGAGAACTGCCCAAGGGTACCCAGCTTATAATCAACAAAGCCAAGTCTCCTCAGGGTGTTAGGTCTCCTCACCTCATATTCAGAGCTCCTTCAGATACCTAACAACTCTTTGGTAACAAAATAAATATTTTTCAAATATACCCAGGCACTCATAGTTGGATTTCCGTTTAATTCAGAAAAATCTCTGTTTTGAGGATTTCTTGTGCTGAAAGAAAAGAAACCAATGATGCCCATGTTCTTTGCATCAGATCCTGTCTGGACTGGGCGATACAGAGGATCAGGTGGGAGGGGAACCATGTAATTCCAGGTAGGATTTACATTGCACTTGAACTGGAATTGTCATTGGATTGTCATTGAACTTCAGTTGGAAAGATTGGCCTGGCAATTTCACAAAAGGAAGGATTCTTTCATGAGCTTTCCATCAACTCAAAGTCAAAGTACCTTGTTCATACAGTATTTCTGGCCTCTCTGGCAACAGAACCCATCCATACCTCTACCTAGTCAAGGACCCAGGCAGACAGAAGGTACATGAAGGTGACAAATTCCACCTTACTTTTAAACATCAGTGGAAAACCTCACAAGATAGTAGATAGGGAGAGGAAAATGAAAATCCCTGGTCTTCATTTGTAGACATGTATTGAGATCTGCCATGTCCCAGAGGAATAGAAAAAAAGAATGCCATATTTATATATTATTATCTATTTGATTGCTATCAGATTGCTTTGAGGACAATTCCTACACATGGGTAAGAGTTGCATTCTTAACCAGGTTGAAGGCAACCTTAAGACAGGTTTGATATCACACTTTGAGAATGTGGTAGGTGCCCATTAATATTAGCTGTCTCCACTGGCTTTCTTATTTCAGTTTTCTCTTGATTTCTAGCACTATTTCTAGCTCTTGATTTCCAGCACTATCCCGGGTACACAGTTGTCCATAAGACATTGCTGAATTAAATTACATTTAAGAAGAGTGGCTTTCTTCTTTTTAGTCCATAGTTTACAACTGGTTATTTCGATCAAAATCTAATAAGTTGGATCCATTTCTGAAGTCACTGAGTCTTGGTTCCATAACCTTGTAACTTGTTGACAGCTCTTCCGCCAGGGCAAGCAGGAATGAGAGCTCCTTTCTGGGCATGCGGTAACTTTAGAAATAGACATTTCTGAAAGCAGTGTGCAGAGCTCCTTCTGTTTCATTTTTTTCTGGGGTACTTGCGCTCTACCTGGTGCTGGCTCAATTCAATATTTCAGCTGGGCCCCCCAGGAATGGATTGACTCCTGTAATTCTGACTAAAGGGTTTGCTGATGCTTCTTGTGAGATGTGCGATAATGATTTAATCTGAAGATCACAGCCAGCTTCCAACCAAAAGGATCATGTTCTGTTTACCTAAATTCCCTCAGTAGTTTCCTTTAGATCCAGCCTTTCTCACTCCCTACTTGAAAATGCCTGAAAGTCCACGGGAGCCTTCTGACTCAGCCATGTCAGCATTTCAGATGAGTTACTGCCTTCTTATGGGTACACACAACTAATCTAGGCCTGGAAGGCCAAAGGAAAATGGATAACTTAATTAATTTCATACAAACAGACTGTACCGTCTGTGTGCAAGGGAGTGTGTGGGACCTTACAGCCCTCACCTTTAAGGAGCTTCTAGTCAGCCAGATGGTATAAAGCAAGAACGCTGCATAAAAAAACACAATATAGGTTAGATGGTAAGTGTGGTTAGAGGAATATTATTGCTACTCAGAGGAGAGAGAGTTAACATCCGGTAGAAGATTTTACAGAGGAGGTGACATTTGAGAGAAGAACAGAAGGAAAGGCCCTGGAAAATAAAGCATGTGGTAGTAAGACATCTAGGTCAGATATTAGAATACGTAGGGGGCATATGAAAACTTGGATGCCTATCAGAGCCAAGCAAGTCATATAAAGGAGTAAAGTCGGCCAGAGCAAGGTAATAGGGAGTGGTGAGGATTTTGGTAAAGCAGAAAGCATGTGCCAATCTAGTGAGCACCACTGTAGGGAAACATTAGTTAGACATTAGAAACAAAACATTACAAACAAAAATACAATTGGAAAGTTAGATAGAGGCCTTGTATAAAGTGCTTTACTGTCAAATTGGGGAGTTTGGATTCAATTTACTTAGCCACGGATGGTCACTGGAAATTGTTTAGAAGAGGGATAAAGTGATTAGGACTGTGCTTTAGGAAGATTAATCTCATGGGTGGGATGGCTGGTGTCAAGCAATATTGGACACAGAGCCATCATTGAGGAAGCTGTTGCAATAGTTTTGGTGAGTGATGAGGACCTAAATAATGATGGGAATGGAAGGAGGGACACATGTGTAATCTTCCAGCGAATTGGTAACAGCTGTTCTGGATCTTGGTGCAAAACAAACTACAATGCTACAACTCGCTTTGTCTGAAGAGTTGGGTTTGATGGTCTCCACTGTCCTAAACACTCAGAGTGATTGCATAACTTGTCCATTGCTCTGGCTGGGAACCTGGCCTTTCCTGCTTTACAAGGTCACTGACCAAAAACTTCACTTGCTCTTGAAGAAATATCTCTTTGATAATCTCTAAATTATTGAATTCAGTTCAGTTTTTCAGATTTGGGCTTTTCCTTTACCAGGAGGACTTGGTTGCCTTCTAAATTCTACCTGAACTGTACTCTTGCTATGTTTGAGGAGAGCCGTGGAGTTCCTTAAAGATAAGATTTGTGTCTTACTCATGTGCATTGGCAGTGGCTGGCCTAGTGCCTGGGTGATAGTACAGAGGCAATAAATGAGTGTTGAACTGAATAAGAGAGGAGGGTGTATGATTAATATCCAAAGAGATCTTGCATATCTGGGACATGAGTGGCATAGATCAATGTATGCTGAGGCCATATGGGTACATAAATGAATAAAGAAAGCCTGTAAGTCACTGTGGTGAGCTGGAGGGGCACATAAAAGGCTTTAGCCAATAGCTACCATTCAGGAATGCCAGCCAGCAATGTTAGATCACCCAATTTTTCAAGAGAAGCTGTTAATCTTTGTCTTGATTTAAAAACCTCTTGATTTTTAAAACTGGGTCAAACAAACCATGTTTGTTGGCTAGCTTCAGGTGGGGTGGGAGTAGGGTCTGGCACCATTTTGTGACATCTGCTCTAGAGTATTAACTCCATGAGGGTAGGGGCTGTGCTTTACTCATTCCTTTCATCATTAGTGCACTGCTCACCAGAAGGCACTCAATGCATGGTGTGGACTGGAATAAAATGGAGGAGAATTATTCCTGTCTGAGTCAAGCTTGGGGTTGTCTGATTGATATTTAATGGGTCCTTAATTGCTATTATGAAACCTCTTTAAAGGCGTGGCTACATCCTCCCTTGGGTATTGCTTAGCACAGAGCACATGACTAGCCGATGATGTTACAATTAAATTGGTTAGTGCTATAATTTTACTTCTGTATATTTTACTAAAGCACTGAACAAAAGTAATGAAAGAAAAATGCTAATAAAGAAAAGAAACATACATTAAGCTCCACATCCAGTTAGATTTCTCAAAGGATTTTAGAGATTTCCATGAAACAACAATAAATGTTAGTTCTGGAAAGGTCTTAGAAATTATCTTGTCAACATTCTATCAATGGGTAGAGTGCCAAAGAGTCAGGGATATTGTATTAAAATGCAGTGGATTAAGTCTAAACAAATTCAATATATATTTGAATTTGGACTCAAATTGGACTGGCTTTGAGTCCAATTGGACTGGCTAAGTCCAATACTACCTTATCTTTGAGTTGAATACAATTAAGAGGTGGCAAGTACTTAAAGTTTAAGAAAAATGTATGTGAAAAAAGTATGAAAACTCTATCTATGGCTTATTCCCCTCCCCCGCCCCTGGAAAATTGTGAAAACAGACCCCAATAATCCCATTTTGGAAGTGGAACATCTTAGTTCATCTTAATGTCATTGTTCCAATGGAAACAGGTTTGGAAACCCATGAGACTAATCACCCAGTTTACCAAGTTATTTAGTGGAAGAGCTCTGAGTAAATCTGAGATTCCCTAACTCCCCAGTTCAAATCCCCCCTTTTTTTCTAGTGTCATTCAAAGAAGAGAAGTTACAAACTGGGCTTCTCTCACTTCTACCTACCCTGCTATAGGATAATGTCTTTCTGAGGAAGCCATGTCTTTCAAATGACCAGACCTTCTTTAATGGGTTCAGCCTGGGGAAATCACCCAGTTCTAGAATGGGGTCTAGTGAAGGCTATCAACTGGGGAACCAGATGTCTCTGAAAAGCAGATTTAAAGTTTACCCTTTACGTTCCAGTAGGTGACAGAAACCCACTTTTTCTTAGTTTAAAATCATTTCTCTTAAATCCCAATAGGAGTCCTAATGGAACTAATCAACTCAGAGTTATAAGAAATAATATCAGAACCTGGCTGAGGATGACAAAGGAAGCAATTTGATATGAGTAAAATGCGCATTTCTCCACTCAATGCAATTAGAAATAATTTTTTTAAGGACTCTTGCTTGGCTGTTCTTGAAAAATCTAACTATTGAAAAAGAAACTGGCAAGATCTTAAGGCCTGGATCTCAGTTCCTGGCCCCAGTGATGGGTTTGGAAACTGCAGCCACAGCAATCAGGAGTTCCAATTTCCAGTTCACAGAAGGTCAGGCCATGGGGTTATGCTTGGAGCAGTTCTATACTTCCTCTGAGGAAAAACTCCACCAACTTGAGAGAATCAGGATTTGATACTGTCGAATCAGCATATATATTGTTAATGACCACAAGCAGGTTTGCCCCAACACCATTTTTCAAATCTTTAGTGAAAGTTCAGCTCTGACTGTTTTGCGTTCTCTCTGTTAACAGATGAGAGACACCGATCAGCAGGTACCTGCTATCTCCTGCGATTCCCTAGACCAGGGCTCCTCAAACCTCATGTGCATGCAAATCTCCTGGGTATCTGTTAAAATGCAGGTTTTGTTTTAATTAGTTGAGAGTAGGGCCCCTGATTCTGCATTTCTAACAAGCCCTCAGCTGGCTTTGAGTAGCAGGGCTCTAGATCCATCTACACTAACCTGGATTTTTACTATGTGACATTGATGGGTGTCCCTTGTAACGTTTGTTAATCAAATCCAATTTTCCCATTATTAATAAGAGATTATTTCTTGCCACAAAACACTTTCCTGGCCTTCCGTAAAATCTGGCTTCTTCTAAGAGATAGACTTCTCTGTTCTTTTTTTTTTTTTTTTTTTGCGGTACACGGGCCTCTCACTGTTGTGGCCTCTCCCGTTGCAGAGCACAGGCTCCAGACGCGCAGGCTCAGCGGCCATGGCTCACAGGCCCAGCCACCCCGCGGCATGTGGGATCTTCCCGGACCGGGGCACGAACCCGCGTCCCCTGCATCGGCAGGCGGACTCTCAACCACTGCGCCACCAGGGAAGCCCCTCTCTGTTCTTTATTATTGCTAATTTTTTTAGGGGGAGCATTGAAATCATTTTTATTGATTGAAACCAATTACCCACTGAATGACCTTGAAGCTAAATGATCAGTGTCTACTTCAGAACCAGCCAGAAGTAAGTCCTTCAGTGTCTATAACTTACATATGATGGTGTTTTTGTGCAATGTTACTGAATCCTCGTCTGATTTCTCTGGTAAGGGAGCTCTCCATAATTGCATGCAAAGCACTTAGTAATCTACAGAAATGCCAGCCAGATTTGTGGCATTAATACCTTTTACAAGTTTTACGATTCTTATGTCTCAGGGCCCACAGGCTGTCTATCTTAAAGTAAACCTGAAACAGTGCCTACCGTAGGCGTATGTCATTGATCTTCTCAGAATCTATCCCTGAATATCTGTTCCATAGTGAGAGGCAAGGATCAGAGAAGAGGGAATCTTTGGAGAGCCAAAAACATCTCCTCTATACCAAATTGAGTGGAATTATAAGGTGAATGCAATTAGCTGGCAGTGGCGTCTATGCCGAAAACATAATCATCCCTTTAATAAGGAACATTTGCTGTGCTTGACAAACTCAGAGTGAAATGGTTGGATCCATAGGAAGGAACATGCTGAAAATGGTTTCAATATGATCCTGCTTTTTCACTCAATAGCCATTGATTGAGGGTGTCCAGCCAAAAACAATGAGAAAATGAGCCAACAATAGTCTTGCCCTTTGACCAAATTTGATATAGTTGCAGCTGAAAGTTGTTACATGTTTCAGGAATAACAAAGCATCCATATGGAACACATGTTTGGCAGTATGGCAGCTGATAAAACCAGGAAAAATTAGACAAATTATCAATCGCTCGCTCCCAAATTACCCCAAAAAGAAATTAGATCCATTTTCAGTAGCTTTGCTTTCAAATTTCTTCATTCCATGAGTCACCACTACCTTCTGCCAAACTAAATATGTCTATGAACGGCTGGAAACTTTAATGGAAAGAAACATAAAACTCAAAATACGTAGGAAAATTTAAGCTTCTTCATGGAAGGCCTTCATGGAAGACTAGTCAGTCAGGAATGTTTAGAGACAGAAATAATGCATCGACAATATCTTTTGTTCTGGGTAGCTTCTTGAGTTAACAAGCAATACAAAACGCATCAACCGGTCAACCAGCTGACATGACTTTAAATTAAAATGGCCTCTGAAAGGAATTAGTCCTTTCCTTCTTTGTTTTAAATCTCCAAACCATCAAACTACTAGAGTCTATGAAGATCCACAGTCCTGCAGTCAGGTTGGTCAGATTTGGGATAAAGAGACTTGATGAAATTATCGAATGGGTGATAAAAATTGGAAAAAAAGTTCTTATGAACGGTTAAGGGCTTAAATTTTCAAAGACTATTCCGATGCATGACACCAGAAGAATATGACATAGCTGTTCACTTCGAGTTTATGGACTGTGGTTGCTATGCTACCTTCCTATGAGTTTATCAAAGGTTAAGTTTAAAATGTCCTGCTATGCAAAGAGCCCTAGACAGAGGGTGAGGTGACTGAATTACGGTCCTGGCTTTCCCACCAGCATGCTTTGTGACCTCATGCACATCATGTTTTTCTCTGGACTACGCTTCCCTCATCTGGGAAGGGAGAACACTGGACCAGATTGCTCTATATGGTTCTTTCTAGCTCTCCAATTCTTCAATTTCACTTTGGCAAATAGAAACTACTTGTGTTCTCTGAGGGCTGGTGCTCTGGTTGTTATACCTACCTTGAGGCTTATTTACCCGGGATGTACCATTTGTTATGTACCTTCCCTTGCCTACCACTTTTCCTTTTAGTGTGAGTGCCTCAGATGAAATAAGAGAGAGGAATTGAGTGGAGGTTCTGTTCTCAGAACCATTTTCATAGGTGGAATCTATTGTGTGGGCTCGTGTAATAGCTCTTGAAGACTCCCTGTTGACTAGAATTAGCTTATTGTTGATCTAGGATAAGTTTTCACTGGGGCCACAGTGAAGGAGTCCCAAGGGATGACACCTCAAATAGACATTTTTCCTCTATACCTTCAATCTCAGCTCCACAACGGTGGCAGTAGCAAATGGATAGTCATGGGGTATATCCTGGGGACCAGTAGAAGGAAGTAGCTTTTGGAATGCCTTTTTTAACATCAAGTCAAGAAGTTTTATTAAGTGCCCAACACTGGATGCTGTGGAGGACAGAAAACAACTTTTAAAACTTAGTCTCTGTTTTTCTGAAAGAGCTCAAAAGAGAGAGGATGAAAATTCATGGTGGCAGTAACTGGTATTTGATTGTGATTTCTATGTCAAATATATCTCTGGGAGCCGTTGGATGTGAAGCCTGTGGGATAGAAGAACCACATGGTCATGGGTGCATATGGTGATGAAACTCACAATTTTGATTTCATCAAGGCCATGCTCAAACAAAAAAATTCAATTCCCCTAAGTCAGGCTGTGATTAAGGAAGCAGTTTAGATGGGCAACCTGAGAGTACAGAGAGACTTTTCTGATTAGTGAGTACATTCCCTCTGCTGAACACTGCTTTTTTGAGGGTAAGCAAAAATCACCAATAGCTGACTTGGGAGAATGGAAATCTTTTGCTTATGTGTGATAACCTCAGTGACTATCTCACCACTGTGTGGAAACTAACTCTTTAAGCAAGCTCATTGTGGTAAAGTGATAGGTCCCATCTATTTTCTGCTTCCTCCAATGAGGACATAAACAGTAATACTGAGTAAGCATTCTGAAGATCCATTAATAGACTCTTGGGTGGTCTAAATGCAAAGTGATAGGTGAATAGAAGATACCAGCATTCTTTTATTTCTAGTTAATAAGGTTCAGAAGATACACTGCCAAAGTAGCTTTTCTAGATTAAAATTATTGCAGAACCATTGAACTGATGGTTCAATGTCGCTAAAAGTTGAAGTCAAACCACTGAACTAATTTGTGGATGGTGATTAGAGGGGCAAGGCAGGGTGAGTATTCAATTCAGTCCACTAATAGCAACACATTTGGTTGCCCTTTCAGTTTCCAAGCCCCTCTATAGTTGAGCCTTAACAAAGCCTTGAGGTATAATATTTTTATTCCTACTTTACAGATGAGGAATGTAAGACCCGAGGAAATTAAGTGGCTTCTCCAAGGTCATAGAGCTGTTGAGGGAGCTGGGCGAGGCCCAAATGTGGAACCTCTGATTTCCAAACTAATAACTTCATTGATCTTCTCTTTCTACTTTCTGGTGGGACTGTTTATAGACAATAAAATGACTGTAATGATACTCAGATAGGAAAGACACAAGAAGGGAAAAGAAAAACTGTGGCCCTTTCCTCTGAACCAGGCTTTTTCACTCTGAATTGAGAGCTTATTTATTATATGACCAAGAAGGGAAGAGCCGCAAATACTGAGGTCAAAGAGAACCAGCTTTTTTTTGTTTTTGTTTTTCATTTGTTCCAGGTGGTCACAATCAAACTTCTAAGCACACAGCTTTGCTCTACATCATGTCTGCCTTCCCTTACTGCTGTTACTAAAATAAATGAGTTCCACAGCTATCAGATGAAAGGGAGGGCCCACAAACACCTTTTTTGATGGCCTAGAGGAAGAGCTTTTTATTTTCATAGAGAAGGCTTCAAAACCCTAGTAACTCTTCTCATTGCTTTACTCTGGGCAATGGACCATAGACCCCATTAACCAGTGACTGATAATTAGTTTGTGTGTCACCTTCACTCATGGCTTTCCCATCTCTCTAGTTGCTTTTCTTCTGGAGTCCAGTAGTTCTCAATGAAGCGTAATTTTGCACCCCACTCCCCAGGGGAATTTGGCAATGTCTGGAGATGTTTTTGATTGTCACACTGGGAGGAGGGGACTACTGCCCTCTAGAAGGTAGAAACCAAATATTTTACAATACACAGGACAGTCCTTCTCCCCCACCAAAAAAATTATCTGGCCTAGAATGTCAATAGTGCTGAGGTTGAGAAATCCCAATGCCAATGGCACTGCTGGGGGACATGAGGGGTGAATAGGAGAATAAAGTAGAATTTTAAAACATGCCCCTTGGTCTCACAAAAGGGCTGTTGCTGGGGGCAGGGAGGAAGGAGGAATGAGGAGGCTGAAATGCACAGTGTCCCCAGATCAGCTGAACCCAGAATTCTCACCCTTGGTGTTCCTTTCCCCAGTTTCACAGATAATCAGGAGCTGATTGCATGTGGGTTGGCTCAGTACAGACTTCCTTCATCACCCACCTCTGACGAAAGACCCATTTCATCAAGGTAAATGGCACAGAGGTAGGACCATCTTCCCAGGAATACTCACAGAATTGACTCCATGACTAACAGATTCTCAAAGTTTAAAAGCGCCTTCCAAAAGCCTCTCCACTACCTCAAAAAGACCACGGGTGAAAGAGGAAAATCTGAGGAGATTCACAGAGTATTTGCTTGGACATCTGCAAAAAAATCAGGTGTAAATTTCTTTTGGCTTAGGGCTGTCAGAGAAATCTCCAGTAAAAAAGCTGATCCAACGACTCGTCAGGCTGTTTCAGATTTTCCAGGAGCACAGCTTTGCTAAGTCATTCCAAAGCAGTTCTACCCAAGTTGACATTGGAGAGAATGACCAAAGAGTCAGAATAATATAACATACAATAATAGTCTAAATCATGACCTGAAGTGGACTTGCAATGCCCAAAGCATATTGCAAGGCCTAGCGCATTGTATGGGAAGCGGGCAGGGAATCCCCTTAGTTTGTACAAATTTCTACAGCAGGGGAACAACGGTGTGAGCTTCAGTCTCAGGTGAATTTATCAGAATGAGAGCACCACCAAGATCTATGTTCATTTGGATGAGCTTGATTGGAGGCCTCTCCTGATCATTTAAATTTACCAGGTAACTTAGACATAGGCATGGTCCATTGAAGCTAAAGGTGGAACACCACATGGAATCAGGAAACAGAATCAAGAATATCTCCTACTTCTGCCACTAATTAGAAGCATGGCCTTGGACATGTCCCTTCTCTCTCAGTTTCACTCTTGATGTTTGACTAGGTTATTTTTCAAGGGCTTCCAAGCTTACAACAATCTTCAATTTTACTTCCTTTAAACAATTAGGTAGTTTTATTAGAGAGATGTATACTTAATCAAGAATCAGCTTCTTGGGTGTCTTCCCAGGGGCTTCAGCTTGCCCATTTTTGTTGTTGTTGTTATTGTTGCTGTTTGGGGGGGCATGGAAACCCTTATCCCCACAGAACGCCTGAGCATTTAATGCAAAAGGTTTTCATTTAAAAGACCGTGTGGTCTCTGCTGGTTGCACAACTTCTCTTTGTGTCCATGCTGTTGCTGATCAAATATTGCAAAGCCATTAATTACCTTAGGACAAATGCAGAGGGCCACGTGCAAAAGTTCTGGCCAATTGCATAAAGCAACATGCCAGACGTAAAGTAAGCGAACGGTTTTTCTTGGTATTTAAGGTTCAGTGAAAAAGTAAGAGGGGCAGCTATGCCAAGAATGAAGAGCCAGAGCTTGCCAAGTGCTTCTTTAAGTGGCTTTAGCCAACGTGAGACTAAACAATGCATTAAATAGGCATACGACTTGCTGCAGTTAAGGAATCGCATGTCAAATAACAGCTCTTTGCTATGTTTTAAACATGATCTCACATATAGATAAAGACAAGTGAAATGCTCTGTTGTCATCTCCTTAGCCTAACAGCTAATAAGGCCTGGGGATTTGAACTTTCCAGGCAACCAAAAGTAATTCTTTGTGATGTAAGAGCTTTTGCTGATGTTTCATGGAGAGGTGTAGGATGGAGCTCTGCCAGGGCAACAGCTCAGTGCAGAAACAATTTTTTTGCTACTCTGGTTGTCAAAGACTCTGGCTGCATAAAAGAGGAAAGGCTTTGTAGCCCATTATTGAGAACAATGAGAAATCTCCTTGGGAGAGATCTCGTGCCTGTTTGCAGTGTGTCTAATTCTTTGGTATGGGCTGTGAAATCAGAAGAAAGTCTGCTAGAGGGATGAGGTCGGCTCTTTACAGAGGTCCTGAGGAATGCTGGCATGGTACGTGATGTCTGGACTAGGTATATGGAGGCCCAGAGGGTTTGGAGAACACCAACACTATCTTTTGGATCCAAAATGGAGATACGCCCCTGCCAACCACTGAAGATCTGAGAACTTCTGATACCATTGGTCTTCAAGCAACTGGTTGAGGGGCACCTGCACAGATGAGAGCCTCACATCCAAACCCCTGGCTGCTCCCACAGCTCCTTTCATGGCCAAGTTGGGGAAGACTCTTCCTGCCTGGCTCACTCTCAGGCCTATGGTGCCTTGTGACCACCTCTCCTTTACCACCTCTCTTATAGCACCCAGAGAACGATCCTTGGTCCAATAAACAGCCTTTCTTCAGTAGGTCTTTGAGAAAAACCAGCAGAACTCATAGATGCTAGAATTAAAGCACTTGAGGTTTGCCGGCAGGGAAAGAAGAAAACTTGAAGTTGGCCAGAGGAGAGGGTCCCACAGACCATAGGCATAACCTCCTCCTCACAGGTGAGCTGCAGTGTTCTGTCTGAGGGCAGCCCAGTCTGTGAAGGGTCTTGAACAGCAGCAGCCTCTACTCAAAGAAGCTTTTCTTGTGCACCCTGAGGAAATTCTATTAGTATTTTCTAAGTTTTTCTAGAAGGTAAAATGTAGCGTCATTACATGGATGTCTCCCTCAAGCCTCCTTTCAAAGAAGTGTTCAGAATTCACACTGAACTGAGGGGTTCCTGCTCTTGATCTCTTAGAGAAGCCTGGGATTTTGGGAAGCATCTCCCTGTGCTATAACACTTTGGACCTTTAAACAATGTGAATGGCCAGATGAACATGCTTCTTGGAGACAAGAGACCTTGACTTTGGTTCTGGATCCATCCAGTGAGGTAAATCACAAAATCTCAGTGTCTCACATTTCTCATTTGTCTGATTAAGCAATAATTCTTGCCGTCTAAGACTGGAGTAAAGACAAAGGGAGAGAGCTGATACAGCTGGATTTTGAAAAAGTGAATATACTAGTCAAACATAAGGCATCCTTCGTGTTACTGAAACTACTATGTAACTGCTACTACTAGCAACAGGTTTTATCTGCTGCCCCTGTAGAGAGAAATGAGTGTATAATGAATTGGGCTGCCCAGATACCTCTACCTTTGCAATAGACTCTGCAAATGATCCCAGAAGAGAGTAAATAAATATAATTGCTAATGTGTTTATGATGGTTATTATGTGCCAGGCAGAATTCTAATTTAATATGTTCTAATATATTAACCAGTTTTATGAGGTAGGCCCCGTTTTATAGATGAGCAAATTGAGGAAAAAAGAGGTTAAGTTACTTGCTCAGTGCCACCCGCCAAGTAAGTTTCAGAGCTGGGATTCAAACCCTGGATTCTTTGCAACAGAGACCATGCTTGGTCTTGAATCCTTCCCTCTCCTGCTTCTTGTAATTATCCATCAGGGAGAACAGGTCTCAAAGAGCATTACAATGTCAGGAAAATGCAAATTATTTTCTGAATTTGCACAGAAATCATCACTTTCTTAGCAGTCCCTTGGTTGCCCAGACTGGTCCCCTTGGGCATTTTTAAATAGTAGCAAAGCACTTAGGGTCAATAAAAAAACTCATTGTTTTTCTTTAAGAATATCTGTGGCCTATTAGCTTAGTGGTGCTAATGAGGCCAGGGCCAAGGTCAAATCCCACATGTTCCAGTTAGTTTCAAAGAGAAAAGCTTGACCAGCTGTCATACAAATGCACGGCTGGCTGTCTAAGGGGTGCCAAGCCAAGGAATGCAAATGGTGCAGCTCAAATCCAGCCCCACTGACAGCAATGCTAATGGTGTGTGAGTGTGTCTTTGGGTGTCCCCAGTGGTGCACTCTCCTTTAATGGAAAGGCAGTCTCAATAGGCTGGGAAAAGGCTTCTCCTCAAGGTTTAGAAACCTATAGATTCTAATTTGCCCCCTCTAATTTAATAAAGGGCAGCTAAAAAATGACCTACTTACCATCCTCACGTCCAGGAGAGTGAGAAAATGTAAAGATGAAAACTGTCAGCTCGTCTTTCCTAGTAAGGAAAAATGGCAATCTGTTTTCATGAGGTGTGTGCTCCTTTGGCCAGATGACTTGCATGTATTTGGTCATGTCTAAGCTTCTATTTCATCCCCGAGGGGTTGGAACCCAGCTTAAAACAAAATAAAACAAAGAAGCTGGCTCCTCTTTCTTTAAGTAGGTGGGATCTCCTATCTTTGGGGAGGAAAAGAAACTATGTGGAGAAGATAAAGGAGTCTAAATGTTCTTCGGTCACTGTTTAAATCCAAGGTTCTTCTTTCTTGAATAGCACCAAATCCTTGTTAATTACAACCTAGACTATGAGTCTGTTAAAGTTAGAAGAGGTCATTTACTTTAACAAAATCCCCTTGTTTTATAGACAAGGACATTTTGGCTCAGGAAGTTTAAATGCCTGCCAAAGTCATACAGCTAATGAATGACAGGTCTGGGAGTAGTTTTCTGAGCACTATATTTCAAATGAAAGAAGCTTGAGTTAATAATAATAACTTCGATCTAGGAAGGTTGTTGCAATCAATAACAATGAAATTCATTGCAAAGTTTTACTTAAACTCTTTATAAAACAGTATGTTCTAACACATGAAGAATGCCATTCATTTATTCAGACCTGTTCTTAATAACTATGCATTAGAGGTATGTTTTACAAAAGCTATAAATCTGGAATAGCCAAAAGGGCATCCAACTTTCCTTTCTAATTGATTTACTTCTCCTTTTTCCCAGACCGCCGAGGTAAAGCATATACAGTTTATTTAAGGGACTGTTTATAGACTCTTAAAACTAAAAAGGACCCCAGAAACTCGCTTTCTTTTGCTTGCTCTTAATTGAAACCATCCAAGGTGGTTGGTTGTCCGTCATTTTTTAAAGTATCTTCAAGGAGAGAAATTCCACAAGCCTCTAAAGCGCATGTTAAAATGGTTAATCACCATGACTGTCAAAAATTATATCTATGGCAAGCTTAGCTTCTCCTATTTCACTTGAAGCTCTTTTCCTCTTGCTTTGTTCCATGCACAGCGAGGTTATAACAAGCTGCTCTCTATGAGGGTTCCATCAATCTGGTAAGATAATAGCTAGCTCTTTCCCAGTGTGCCAGCTCCATTATGCCACCATTTTTCTCCCAAGACTATGAAAGTATGAAACTGGTTGATATGCTCTCTTACTATGATACATAGGGAAGAATCAGTAGTTAGCTCTTCTTTGCAAATTTCATTGCATAAAATGTCTGGGGAAGCTGCATTATTATAGAGGAACTATTTCACTTATGCTGGGAAGATGTTCACAAAACAAATAATCCAGAAGGTGGCTTCCCCTGTGCTCTAGTGGAACTTGGGCTTGTAGAGAAATAGGAACTGATTTACAACACTGGGTCAATCTATGCAAATTAAGCATTACAAAAAAAAATTATTCACAACAGTTCTGTCTCTAATAGGGTTAAAAACTCTCCTTGTTAAATGTTCCAGCCCAATAAAAAAGATAGATATGGAGGCAATTTTCTTTTAGATGTTTGTGTTTCAAACTAAGATCAGAAACCCCCTTCCACTATGAAAAAAATCCATACATTCAAAATGGATTTGAAGTGGCTTAAAACGAAACACACACCCGCAATAAAACTTTGAAAATAAGGGTAAAAAATATAATAAGAGTCGATTGGCAGAGGACAGAGGTAGGGAAGACTGCTTTCCTCTAAAAAGTATTTCAAAGGCTGTAAATGCTTAGAGCTGACTTCTCCACACACAGTAAATCTCAGGGGACAAAAAGGAAACTCAATAAAATTTGTTGACAACAGTTAATGCCTGTAAGAATAATTGGCTCAGACACAAAACAGACCATCAGCGTAGCTTGGGGAGGACCAAAATGCCGCCTCTAAGTCATTGTTAGTATACACGGTATTCAGTTGAGAAAAGATAAAGTTTTATCAAATAGGTGGGTAAATATGAGGTGAGAATTGTCCAAAGTGCCTAACGAACCTAATTCTTGATGATTCTGAAGACTAAGGTCCCAAACAAGTCATGCCATCCCATTCAGCTGGATTCCGTTCAGTTCAGTCCTGCCAGTCCAGCAATCAAATTAGAGCTGCAGCTATATCAGCCAGGCATTGAACTAGATACTGGGCTTCAGTGGTAAATAAATATGGCCTTTGGTATCAAGGAGCCCATTGAGAGGGCAGATCCGGGTTAGGTGATTTCAGAAACTGGGAAAAAGTATTCAGGAAAAGCATAAAGGACTATAATCTATTCTTCCATGATTAGTTTTCTCTATGACACTTGCTAATATTGATACTTATTTTTTTTAATCTCCCAACTAGACTGTGAGTTCCTTGAAGGCAAAGTTAATCTCTCGTTCATTTCTAGGTATCTCACTCATGCCTCGTACTGTGTCTTACACATAGCAGATGCTCCATCAATGTTTTGAATTAAAGAATTTAAAGGGGTTAACTTCTCTTGGGCAAAAAGGCTAGTCCGGTTGACTAGAAAGTTAATAAGAATACTTTGGTGCATGAGGGTTTATGTCAGACAAATAATTTACATTAAGTCATGGAGTTCTATAAGGCAGAACTTATGAAACCTAGACTCTCAATAATAATAAAACACAATTTATAAAACCACTTTCTATCCAAAGTCATACTCTAAACATTAAGAGTTGCCATGTAGAACCTTCCCCTTTCAAGTTACTAAAATGGAATTAAAACACATTTGCTAAACTTTGATCCTTGGAGTAACAGAATGCCTTTCAGTGCGTTGAAATCAGTTTCCATCACAGTTGTCCAATACTCTTAACTATCTGTGTGAACATATATAAGTATCATATGGTTACTTGGGACCAAGTTATTTCTTTCCATTCTCATTTTCAATCATTTAATGCAAGCATCACAGTCATAAAAGATCCAGTTTCCATGCACTGTGCATGGAAATCCTGGAGCATGTCACACTGAACATCACAATTCAACCTGGCACATAACACAAGACACTTGGGGGCTTGGCAATCACTTAGTGAACTGGGTAAAAGGAAAAGGCACAAATGGATTATCAAGACAAAAAAATCCTCTTGGGCATAATAAGTGAGAAACACTTATCCATCTTTTAAAATGTGGATCAGTAGTAGAAAAGTAAAGAATAATGACAGCCCATCGTTGGGTGATGTTGATGTGACACATTTGCCTTCCTCAAGATATTCTGAAGGTAAAACAAGCCTGCTATTTGAAAAGCACTCACCCAATGAAGGCTTTCATCTGCATAGCAACAGAGAATGGGATAGAATCACTTTATTGCCAGAAAAATAAATGAATTCACTCAAAGCATTGGCTGGAAACAGAGAGTGGGAATTTGCCCATTCAAAGAGTAGAAAGCACTTCTCACTTTCTGTCACTAGTTGTTGAAAAGCTATTTGTCACCAAATCTACAATGAGTACAGACCATCAACACGCCTATCAGCCTCTTCCTTCCCATGCTCCGTACTCATCCCAGACTGCTACACACAGACCCCTCCTTCCAGTCTCACACACACACACACACACACACACACACACACACACACACACACACACAC